>NC_134364.1:130201189-130321158 GCF_048569485.1 Anomaloglossus baeobatrachus
GCGCGGAGGTCACAAACGCTCAGCACCTGGAGCGCGGAGGTCACAACGCTCAGCACCTGGAGCGCGGAGGTCACAACGCTCAGCACCTGGAGCGCGGAGGTCACAACGCTCAGCACCTGGAGCGCGGAGGTCACAACGCTCAGCACCTGGAGCGCGGAGGTCACAACGCTCAGCACCTGGAGCGCGGAGGTCACAACGCTCAGCACCTGGAGGGCGGAGGTCACAACGCTCAGCACCTGGAGGGCGGAGGTCACAACGATCAGCACCTGGAGCGCGGAGGTCACAACGCTCAGCACCTGGAGCGCGGAGGTCACAACGCTCAGCACCTGGAGGCGCGGAGGTCACAACGCTCAGCACCTGGTAGCGCGGAGGTCACAACGCTCAGCACCTGGAGCGCGGAGGTCACAATGCTCAGAACCCACCTTCTTATACGTCGTCTCCCCTGTGGAGTCCACACCTCTGTGACCAAGCTTCTTCATGGTGGGCACACCAGCCTGAGCTGAGGGGCCGGGCAACTAGGAAGGAAAGACAGATCTGTCACCCACACAGCAGCGACAGCACGTCCAGACACATGGCTCAGAAGTACCGCAGAGCTGCACTCACTATTCTGCTGGTGCAGTCACTGTGTACATACATTACATTACTGATCCTGAGTTACCTCCTGTATTATACTCCAGAGCTGCACTCACTATTCTGCTGGTGCAGTCACTGTACATACTTACATTACTGATCCTGTACTGATCCTGAATTATATCCTGCATTAAACCCCAGAGCTGTACTCACTATTCTGCAGGTGGGGTTACGTGTACATACTGTAAGATGGTGACTCTGGTACCTGTAGTACTACGAGACTCATTACTGCGGGTCTGGCTATCCACGTACCTGCACCATGGGTGTGTCTCATATGTTATAATGTGGTGTCTGTTTGACACATGGTCAGTGTGTGGAGGTTGTTGTACCTCCAAGAGAAATGAGAGCGCGAGAGAAACTACCCTGAGCAGGCGGGCAGAGACCCCAGGAGGTGGTTAATGAGAAGGGGGCAGAGCGTCCAGGGACAAAGAGGCGACTGTGGTAATGACAAAGGACTTACGTGAGGACAAAGCCTGTGGAAAGTGTCACGATCCAGGGCCAAACAGCAGCCTGATGTTGCCATATGGAGCAGATGGATAGTAGCCAGGGTTGACTTAGTTATACGCAGGTCCGGCCCGCAGTGTACCGGCCCGCAGTGTACACTTCCAATCCAATGATTTGCCCAAGTGTGTTACGTGAAGTTGCGTGGAGAAAGGTTGACAGCATTATCAGACCCGTGGAGCTTAGTGACCTCTGGTTAGGACCACGCTTGATGTCCACCTGATTCAAGGAAGGAAGATCAGGGTGAGCTGCAGGAATGGGACGTTACAGAATATCCAATATGCAGAGTGGTCACTGAGATGGCCAAGGGTATGGAGTACCATGATTTAGGTGTAGACCCGGATTTACTACATCCAATTATAATAGGCTGAGTCATTTTGAGACTTACGGGAGAAGTGGAACGTGTCCGGCTGGTCAGATAAAAGAAGTAACAGCCCTAAGGAAGCCGCACCAGAGCGGGAGGCTTAAGGGGTTCCTACTGGTGTGCCATGGGTAGTGAAGAGGGGCTACTGCTTCTCAAGGGCAACAGTTCTGAGTTAGGGGTAAATCGGCGAGCACTGTGGGTCTGCCCAACTTAGTGACCTGACTGGTAAAGAAGTAACCAATAGTATGACCATTGAAATCTGGTAGCTCCAGAAAGAAGGAATTTTGTTACTTACCGTAAATTCCTTTTCTTCTAGCTCCAATTGGGAGACCCAGACGATTGGGTGTATAGCTACTGCCTCCGGAGGCCACACAAAGTATTACACTAAAAAGTGTAAGGCCCCTCCCCTTCTGCATATACACCCCCCGTGGGATCACGGGCTGCTTCAGTTTTAGTGCAAAAGCAAGAAGGAGGAAAGCCAATAACTGGTTAAACAATTCAATCCGAAGGAACATCGGAGAACTGAAACCATTCAACATGAACAACATGTGTACCCGAACAACCAAAAATCCCGAAGGAACAGGGGCGGGTGCTGGGTCTCCCAATTGGAGCTAGAAGAAAAGGAATTTACGGTAAGTAACAAAATTCCCTTCTTCTTCGGCGCTCCATTGGGAGACCCAGACGATTGGGACGTCCAAAAGCAGTCCCTGGGTGGGTAAATTAATACCTCAAGTTTGGACTGTAAAAACAGCCCTTCCCTACATGGAGGCAACCGCCGCCTGCAGGACTCTTCTACTTAGGCTGGCATCCGCCTAAGCGTAGGCATGCACCTGATAACGCTTGGTGAAGGTGTGCAGACTCGCCCAGGTAGCCGCCTGGCACACCTGCTGAGCCGTAGCCTGGTGCCGTAATGCCCAGGACGCACCCACGGCTCTGGTAGAATGGGCCTTCAGCCCTGATGGAACCGGAAGCCCAGCAGAACGGTAGGCTTCAAGAATTGGTTCCTTGATCCATCGAGCCAGGGTGGATTTGGAAGCCTGCGACCCTTTGTGCTGACCAGCGACAAGTACAAAGAGTGCATCCGAGCGGCGCAGGGGCGCCGTGCGGGAAATGTAGATTCTGAGCGCTCTCATCAGATCCAACAAATGCAAATCCAATTCATATCGATGAACTGGATGAGGACAAAAGGAAGGTAAGGAGATATCCTGACTGAGATGAAAGGGGGATACCACCTTAGGGAGAAACCCCGGAATCAGGCGCAGCACTACCTTGTCTTGGTGAAACACCAGGAAGGAAGCTTTGGATGACCGCGCTGCTAGCTCGGACACTCTCTGAAGAGACGTGACCGCTACCAAAAAGGTCACTTTCTGTGAAAGTCGAGAAAGTGAAACATCCCTCAGAGGCTCGAAGGGCGGCTTCTGGAGAGCAATTAGTACCCTGTTCAGATCCCATGGGTCTAACGGCCTCTTGTACGGAGGGACAATGTGACAAACCCCCTGCAGGAACGTGCGTACCTGAGGAAGTCGTACTATGCGCTTCTGAAAGAATACAGACAGCGCTGGGACTCGTCCGTTAAGGGAGCCGAGCGACAAACCTTTTCCCAAACCAGATTGCAGGAAGGAAGGAAAAGTAGGCAATGCAAATGTACAGGGAGACACTCCCTGAGCAGAGCACTAAGATAAGAATATCTTCCACGTCTTGTGGTAGATCTTGGCAGACGTCGGCTTCCTAGCCCGTCTCATGGTGGCAATGACGTCTTGAGATAATCCTGAAGACGCTAGGATCCAGGACTCAATGGCCACACAGTCAGGTTCAGGGCTGTAGAATTCAGATGGAAAAACGGCCCTTGGGACAGTAAGTCTGGCCGGTCTGGTAGTGCCCACGGTTGGCCGACCGTGAGATGCCACAGATGCAGGTACCACGACCTCCTCGGCCAGTCTGGGGCGACGAGGATGGCGCGGCGGCAATCGGAGCTGATCTTGCGTAGCCCTCTGGGCAACAGTGCCAGAGGGGGAAACACATAGGGTAGCTGGAACTGCGACCAATCCTGAACTAAGGCGCCTGCCGCCAGAGCTCTTTGATCGTGAGACCGCGCCATGAAAATCGGGCCCTTGTTGTTGTGCCGAGACGCCATTAGGTCGACGTCCGGCCTCCCCCAGCGGCTACAGATTTCTTGAAACCCGTCCGGGTGCAGAGACCATTCCCCTGCGTCCATGCCCTGGCGACTGAGGAAGTCTGCTTCCCAGTTTTCTACGCCCGGGATGTGAACTGCGGATATGGTGTATGCTCTGTCTTCCACCCACATCAGAATCCGCCGGACTTCCTGGGAGGCTTGCCGACTGCGTGTTCCGCCTTGGTGGTTGATGTATGCCACCGCTGCGAAGTTGTCCGACTGAATTCGGATCTGTTTGCCTTCCAGCCTCTGCTGGAAGGCTTGCAGGGCAAGATACCCTGCCCAGATTTCCAGAACATTGATCTGAAGGGTGGACTCCTCTGAAGAGAGTCCTTGCCCGTCTGAGAAAGGGGTACGTTCCTGTCTAGGGACGTCGACTTCCCATCCCATTGGCGAAGAATGTCCTATAGAAGTGGACGCAGATGAAACTGCGCGAAAGGGACTGCCTCTGCATGAGGCGTCTTAAGGGGTGTGACTGGCCTTGAAGGAGAGACTGCACCCCCGTCTGTAGTGAACGCTGTATGTCCAGCGGGAGCTGCACTATCGCTGAGAGAGTGTGAAGCTCCATGCCAAGATATGTCAGCGATTGGGTCGGTGTCAGATTTAACTTGGAAAAGTTTATGATCCAACCGAAACTCTGGAGAGTCTCCAGCGCCACGTTCAGGCTGTGTTGGCATGCCTCTTGAGAGGGTGCCTTGACAAGTAGATCGTCCAAGTAAGGGATCACAGAGTGACCCTGAGAGTGCAGGACTGCTCCCACTGCTGCCATGAACTTGGTGAAAAGCCGTGGGGCTGTCGCCAGACCGAAGGGCAGGGCTACGAACTGAAGATGCACGTCTTCAATAACGAATCGTAGCCAACACCGGTGCTCTGGAGCAATCGGCACGTGGAGACAAGCATCCTGATGTCTATTGACGCTAGGAAATCTCCTTGAGACATTGAGGCAATGACGGAGCGGAGGGATTCCATCCGGAACCGCCTGGTTTTCACGTGCTTGTTGAGCAGGTTTAGGTCCAAAACGGAACGGAAAGAGCCGTCGTTTTTTGGTACCACAACCAGATTGGAGTAAAAACCGTACCTTGTTCCTGAGGAGGAACAGGGATTACCACTCCTTCTGCCTGCAGAAGAGCATCGGCTCGGTCGGGAGGTGAGGAAGTTCTGAAGATCTAGTCAGAGGACGAGAACAGAACTCTATCCTGTACACGTGAGACAAAATGTCTCTCACCCACCGGTCTTTGACCTGTGGCAGCTAAATGTCGCCAAAGCGGGAGAGTCTGCCACCGACCGCGGATGCGGAGAGAGAGGGCTGAACGTCATGAGGAAACCGCCTTGGTAGCGGTTCCTCCGGCTGCCTTCCTTGGGCGTGATTGAGCCCGCCAGGAATCTGCGCCTCTCTGAGCCTTTTGAGTCCTTTTGGACGAGGACAATTGGGACCTGCCCGAGCCTGGGAAGGACCGAAACCTCGACTGTCCCTTCCTCTGTTGTGTTGTTTGATCTGGGCTGGTGTAAGGAAGAGTCCTTACCCTTGGACTGTTTAATGATTTCATCCAATCGCTCACCAAACAGTCTGTCACCAGATAATGGCAAACTGGTTAAGCACTTTTTTGGAAGCAGAATCTGCTTTCCATTCCCTCAACCACAAGGCTCTGCGTAAAACCACGGAGTTGGCGGACGCCACTGATGTACGGCTCGTAGAGTGCAGGACAGCATTAATAGCGTAATTCGCAATGCAGACATTGCGAGGTTAAGGACGCCATCTGCGGCACAGATGTACATGTGACAGTGTCCACGTGCGCAAGACCAGCTGAAATAGCTTGGAATGCCCATACGGCTGCGAATGCCGGAGCAACCGACACGCCGATAGCTTCATAGACAGATTTCAACCAGAGGACCATCTGTCTGTCAATGGCATCTTTAAGTGAAGTCCCATCTTCCACTGCAACTATGGATCTAGCCGCAAGTCCCACGACGCTTGCAAACTGCTGCAGCCGCGTCTGACACACAGTACTTAATGCAGCCTCGTAACGAGACTGCAGGGGTAACTACAGGTCATTTCTCACTATCGGTAATGTGAACACATTACCGCTCGTGAGAACTGCAGTGTGTCCTCACAGAGACTCTATCTATTGATTGATCTGTCCTCTATCTATTGATTATCTATCCATCTATTTATCTGACTCCTCCACCGGAGGAGCTGAGGGAGAAATATCCAACATTCCATTGATGGACGCTAGAAGATCATTCACTATGGCGTCACCATCCGGTGTATCCGGATTGAGAGCGGTCTCAGGATCAGAGGCCTGATCAGCTACGTCTGCCTCATCATACAGAGAGTCCTGCTGGGACCCTAACCAGTGATGAAGCCGAGTGCCGCTCCCAGCGAGCTCGCTTAGGCTGTCTGGGACTGTCGTCCGTGTCAGAGCCTGCGCCCTGGGATGCATGGGACCCCCCCGGAGCACTGATTTGTTCCAAATGAGGGCGGCCAGGGAGCATTGTATCAACATTGCCCATGGTCCGTCTGGACTGCAAAGTCTCTAAGATGTTAGTCACAGTCACAGACCTATCAGCCGAAACTGCAACTCCGTCCCTGTCCCTGGACAGGGTTCACAGGTGGTTCCTTTGGCCACCTCTAGCAGAGACCCCGGCTGACCAAGTGCTACAGGGGAGCATTGCACACAATGGGGACAGTGGAACCTGCCGTGTGGAATAGTATCACGTGCAGTACAAGCAGCATAGAAAGCCTGTGCCTTGGCACCCTTGCTTTTTTGCTGCTGTTGTCTAGCCATCTAGAAGTATATAGCCAAGAATAGCGACCGTACAGTGCAATGTATAGCATACAAGCAGAAAGTACAAATGAACACTTCAGCACATGCAGTACAAGCAGCATAGAAAGCCTGTGCCTTAGCACCCTTGCTTTTTTGCTGCTGTTGTCCAGCCATCTAGGAGTATATAGCCAAGAATAGCGACCGTACAGTGCAGTGTATAGCATACCAGCATAAAGTACAAATGAACACTTCAGCACATGCAATACAAGCAGCCTAGAAAGCCTGTGCCTTAGCACCCTTGCTTTTTGCTGCTGTAGTCTAGCCATCTAGGCATAAAGTACAAATGGCATTAGTGGGGTCAGCACTTCAGGTGCTGCTTACCGCCCGCACAAAAGCGGGTGTGTGGTCGCCCGAATCCTGTGACTGGTTGCCCAGAGCTTGTCTCCCTTCTCCAGCCCAGACTGCGTGCAGGAATGGCTGCCGGCGTCTTGTGAAGAGGGGCGGGCCGTGGGCGTGCCCCAGCCAAGAGCGGGAAACTGGCGTCCCACTGTGTCCAGTGAAGGGGGCTGGAGAATGCAAAGCAGACTCCAGCTCTCGGCGCTGACTTTCTGTACAGTGTCCCGCCCCTCCCCTGACTGGCAGGGCTGGGGGCGGGAACGAAGCGAAAACTAGGCCGCAAAGCCGGGGACTCGAGTAATAAGCGCGGCCGTCCTATGTGCACGGCCAGCGCGGAAGTCCCCGGCGCACCACAAGTCCCAGCCGCGCCACAGTGTAAAACACCCCGCAGCGGCCGGCGCGGCAGTTTCTAACACAAATTCACTCAGCTAAGCTGCAGTGAATAATAGCACAAGCGCTCCGCGCTGTTGTCCCCGGCGCACTAGCACTCCCAGCAATGCTGGTGTGTGTGTGCGCAATGTGTACGGGGACACAGAGTACCTTAATGTAGCAGGGCCCTGTCCCTGACGATACCCCACTCCATATCCAGCAGGATCTCCGGGTCTGTGGATGGAGTCCGGTCTCAGTGCCTGGAGACCGGTAAGATCCCACTTCACCCAGAGCCCTGAGGGGGGATGGGGAAGGAAAACAGCATGTGGGCTCCAGCCTCTGTACCCGCAATGGGTACCTCAACCTTAACAAACACCGCCGACAAAAGTGGGGTGAGAAGGGAGCATGCTGGGGGCCCCATATGGGCCCACTTTTCTTCCAACCGACATAGTCAGCAGCTGCTGCTGACTAAAAACAGTGGAGCTATGCGTGGATGTCTGACCTCCTTCGCACAAAGCATGAAAACTGAAGCAGCCCGTGATCCCACGGGGGGTGTATATGCAGAAGGGGAGGGGCCTTACACTTTTTAGTGTAATACTTTGTGTGGCCTCCGGAGGCAGTAGCTATACACCCAATCGTCTGGGTCTCCCAATGGAGCGCCGAAGAAAGGGGGCCGATGCCTGGTTGAGTGGGGACTTATCGGTCCAGCATTTCAGGGGAAGCGACAATAACTCCACTTTACACTGACGCTACTGCAGTAGAAAGAAGGTGCCGAAAAGACGAGAGGAGCAAAAAGGGTGAATCCTGTTAAGTCCTCCTCGATTTGTGAATACAAAGCTGATGGTCTGTCGGTCAAGAGTGCTACAAGAGAAGGAATCCTGGAGGTTCCAGGTGGAGGAAAAAAAAATATATAGGCAGGAAGAAGGATCTAAGGACCAAAAAATGAAGGTCCTAGGAAAGAGCAGAACGAGAGATGGAGAGATGGTAAAAGATGGCGTAGAAAGACCCAAGGAACTGCTCACTGGCAGTGTAGGAGAAGAAATCCGTTCTGTAGCCTGATGCAGTTCCAATGGTGGAGGTGGGTGGCTCTGACCGTTTTCTGCAAGAGACTCATCAAAAATATCCCCAAAGGTTCGAGAGAGGCCTGTGCCAGTGAGATGGTGCATGGAGAAATTAAGGCAGACGTGGCAGTTAGAAAAGTTTGATTAGGGCTCGCAATCGTTAATCAGAAATAGCAATCAGGAACCCAAAAAAAGTCTGTGATCACAGCTATCAAACTGAAGATGCGGGAACGTGTTGAATTTATGGAGTAAGTGCGAAAGCAGTGAGGACAGCTCCAAGTTTATTGGCATTTTTGAAAGATTTCATCAAAAGGTGCCCAGAAAATTTGTCAGGAACATTATTGGGAACAATGGAAAAGTCACCCAGGAGTTGTGAGCCAAAATACCCCGTGGAGATGGTATGGGTCCATTTGTTGTTGCAGGAATGAGGGAAAGTCCTGGAAATTTACGGGTTCTTCTAGAATAACATATTAAGATTGAGGAACAACCTCGTCAAGTTGGTATGAGTTGACAACCGCTTTCGTGGCGGGGCCAAGAGAAGACGTGTGGTGTGGTCCACCTGATAGACGTGTTGCCCTTATCTGTCCAAGGAAACAGGTCCTACAGTGGTAGTGTGGCACCCCTGAGGCTGCCATCGCCGCAGAGGTACAACACCTCAGTCAGAGGTGTGGTGCCCCATCCTGGGTAAGAAAGAGGCCTTCTGCCGGTTCACGTACTAAAAACCTGCAGACACTCAATTGTTAGCTCACACATTGGATCAGGGCCGGGGCAGGTCCCATTAATGCTGGGACCAGTAGTCTGGTTATGGCACTTAGGCCCCATGCACTGGTCTGATACCAGCTTGGGGGAGGAGCTTAGTGTCTGAGGTGAGTGGGCGGAGCTGAGATTGTGAATTGGAATGTATGTATAGAATCAGCCTGATGGTGCCAGTATAGCACTGTATGTATAGAATCAGCCTGATGGTGCCAGTATAGCACTGTATGTATAGAATCAGCCTGATGGTGCCAGTATAGCACTGTATGTATAGAATCAGCCTGATGGTGCCAGTATAGCACTGTATGTATAGAATCAGCCTGATAGTGCCAGTATAGCACTGTATGTATAGAATCAGCCTGATAAGGCCAGTATAGCACTGTATGTATAGAATCAGCCTGATAGCGCCAGTATAGCACTGTATGTATAGAATCAGCCTGATAGGGCCAGTATAGCACTGTATGTATAGACTCAGCCTGATAGTGCCAGTATAGCACTGTATGTATAGAATCAGCCTGATAGGGCCAGTATAGCACTGTATGTATAGACTCAGCCTGATAGTGCCAGTATAGCACTGTATGTATAGAATCAGCCTGATAGTGCCAGTATAGCACTGTATGTATAGAATCAGCCTGATAGTGCCAGTATAGCACTGTATGTATAGACTCAGCCTGATAGTGCCAGTACAGCACTGGTTTTAGGTTATATGCGAAATTCCTGGTGATTTGGTCCCTTTAAGGTGTGTCTGGCTATTTACATACTTGTACCCATGAGTGTGTCCAATATGTTATAATGGTGTCTGTTTGACACATGGTCAGTGTGTGGAGGTTGTTATACCTCCAGAAGAAACCTCAGAGAGCTCTTCGCTTGTCTTGATCAGGCTAAGTCAGTGTGTAGAGGCTGCTATTCCTCCAGTGGGATACTTCAAGGGAGAAGTTGTATCAGAACCTGTGCAGGCGTACCACAAGTGAAACGGACTGTATACTAGGTTTATGTTCCTTGAAGCCAGAGAGGCCTTGTGTCCCGATTCTGGCGAGCGGTTTATGTGTTGCTGAATAATCATGTCGGACTTAAGTTAAAATGCTCTTGTCATTACCTCAAGGAGTAAGCAGAGTGAGTCACCCCATCACATTACTGATCCTGAGTTACCTCCTGTATTATACTCCAGAGCTGCACTCACTATGCTGCTAGTAAAGTCATTGTATACATACATTACTGATCCAGAGTTACATCCTGCATTTTACCCCAGAGCTGCGCTCACTGTTCTGCAGTCGCCCGGCAGTTACTCACCCCCACGCTGCCCTCGGACTGCGTGCTCCTCTTCATGGTGGTCCCTCCTGTAAAAAGAATCTAAATTACTATTTGCCTATTATATAAAACACTAAGATCCGTGGCTCTGCCCATAACTATGGTAAGGAGATCACAGCAGCAGTTAGTGGTCACAGCAGCAATCACAGGGTTAGGTGACATGTCCAGTAACTGGTTAATAGGAGGTAGTGATATTTTATGGAGCGCCCCTCGTGGTCACAGGCCACGCTCTCAGGCTCCTTCTCCTATAAGGCAACAGGACAACCTCCATCATTCACGTGCTCTGCCGGTCTACACACTGAGCCGGACCCCAACATCAGACACACATACAGGGTCCAGCCGTGTGACTGAGCCCAGCGCTGCCCCCTGGTGGGCACAGGACAAGACACATGCAGCACTCCGCGTGCAGCCGGTACCTGTGCGGGGGAGGAGAGCGCCCAGACCGCAGCACAGACCGCACCGAGCTGGTGAGAAAGGAGGACAATCAGCGCAGAGGGCACTGAACTACTCCCCCCATCATCTGTCAGCTTCATACTGCATCACCTAGTAAAGACCAGCAGGGGGAAGGGAGGATAGAGGCACCGCAGAGTACCGGAGGAGGAGAGGTGTACAGGGAGGATAGAGGCACCCCGGAGTACCGGAGGAGGGGAGGTGTACAGGAAGGATAGAGGCACCGCAGAGTACCGGAGGAGGAGAGGTGTACAGGGAGGATAGAGGCACCGCAGAGTACCGGAGGAGGGGAGGTGTACAGGGAGGATAGAGGCACCGCAGAGTACCGGAGGAGGGGAGGTGTACAGGGAGGATAGAGGCACCGCAGAGTACCGGAGGAGGAGAGGTGTACAGGGAGGATAGAGGCACCGCAGAGTACCGGAGGAGGGGAGGTGTACAGGGAGGATAGAGGCACCGCAGAGTACCGGAGGAGGGGAGGTGTACAGGGAGGATAGAGGCACCGCAGAGTACCAGAGGAGGGGGGGTGTACAGGGAGGATAGAGGCACCGCAGAGTACCGGAGGAGGGGAGGTGTACAGGGAGGATAGAGGCACCGCAGAGTACCAGAGGAGGGGGGGTGTACAGGGAGGATAGAGGCACCGCAGAGTACCAGAGGAGGGGAGGTGTACAGGGAGGATAGAGGCACCCCGGAGAACCGGAGGAGGAGAGGTGTACAGGGAGGATAGAGGCACCGCAGAGTACCAGAGGAGGGGAGGTGTACAGGGAGGATAGAGGCACCGCAGAGTACCGGAGGAGGGGAGGTGTACAGGGAGGATAGAGGCACCGCAGAGTACCAGAGGAGGGGAGGTGTACAGGGAGGATAGAGGCACCGCAGAGTACCAGAGGAGGGGAGGTGTACAGGGAGGATAGAGGCACCCCGGAGTACCGGAGGAGGGGAGGTGTACAGGGAGGATAGAGGCACCCCGGAGTACCGGAGGAGGGGAGGTGTACAGGGAGGATAGAGGCACCCCGGAGTACCGGAGGAGGGGAGGTGTACAGGGAGGATAGAGGCACCCCGGAGGAGGGGAGGTGTACAGGGAGGATAGAGGCACCCCGGAGTACCGGAGGAGGGGAGGTGTACAGGGAGGATAGAGGCACCGCAGAGTACCGGAGGAGGGGAGGTGTACAGGGAGGATAGAGGCACCGCAGAGTACCGGAGGAGGGGAGGTGTACAGGGAGGATAGAGGCATCCCGGAGTACCGGAGGAGGGGAGGTGTACAGGGAGGATAGAGGCACCGCAGAGTACCGGAGGAGGGGAGGTGTACAGGGAGGATAGAGGCATCCCGGAGTACTGGAGGTGTACAGGGAGGACAGAGGCACCCCGGAGTACCGGAGGAGGGGAGGTGTACAGGGAGGACAGAGGCACCCCGGAGTACCGGAGTAGGGGAGGTGTACAGGGAGGATAGAGGCACCCGGGAGGAGGGGAGGTGTACAGGGAGGATAGAGGCCCCCCGGAGTACCGGAGTAGGGGAGGTGTACAGGGAGGATAGAGGCACCCCGGAGTACCGGAGTAGGGGAGGTGTACAGGGAGGATAGAGGCACCCCGGAGTACCGGAGGAGGAGAGGTGTACAGGGAGGATAGAGGCACCCCGGAGTACCGGAGGAGGGGAGGTGTACAGGGAGGATAGAGGCACCGTGGAGTACCGGAGGAGGAGAGGTGTACAGGGAGGATAGAGGCACCCCGGAGTACCGGAGGAGGGGAGGTGTACAGGGAGGATAGAGGCACCCTGGAGGAGGAGAGGTGTACAGGGAGGATAGAGGCACCCCGGAGCGCAGGAGGAGGAGAGGTGTACAGGGAGGATAGAGGCACCCCGGAGCGCAGGAGGAGGGAAGGTGTACAGGGAGGATAGAGGCACCCCGGAGCGCAGGAGGAGGGAAGGTGTACAGGGAGGATAGAGGCACCCCGGAGCGCAGGAGGAGGGAAGGTGTACAGGGAGGATAGAGGCACCCCGGAGGAGGAGAGGTGTACAGGGAGGATAGAGGCACCCCGGAGGAGGAGAGGTGTACAGGGAGGATAGAGGCACCCCGGAGCGCAGGAGGAGGGAAGGTGTACAGGGAGGATAGAGGCACCCCGGAATATTTAGGGGTGGCTGGCTCCCTGTGCTGTGGGGTGTGGGCGCAGGACTCCGGCAGGACCTGATCTGCAGGCACAGGTGATGCGTCGCTCACATTCCGCACGTGACGCGGGAGCCGGCGATGTCATCGCTGTCACGGGGAACACGAGTCTCCAGCAGACGGAGCAGCACTGCCAAACAAGGAAGGAATGTGGGGCAGGCGGCAGCACGGCGAGCGGCAGACACTGTGTACAGCATCTAACATTAACAGATAGGGCCCGGCACTGACTGATCATCATCTGTGTGTGGATATGGAAACCTCAGGGCTCTCTGGAGGCGTCCACATCTCGCTGTAGAACAGACCCGGGATGGGGCAGAGCGCTGGACGGTCTCCATCAGCTGCTCATGTCTGATCGGGGGAGGGCAGCAGACAGGAGCAAACCATGTCCCTGACAAGCCACAATGTCAGGGCTAAGCCCCCTCCCATCAGTTCCCCAGATAGATTTTGGTACCGTGTCAGCCAGATGAAAAATGATTGACTGCTCTCAGTGAGAGAAACAAAAATACAATTTTGTAGTTGTGATACCTTTTAATGGCGACTAAAATAAAAATAAAATATGATGTTATAAAGCAGCTTTTAAAAGGTATCAGAACTACAAAATTTTAATTTTGTTTCTCTCACTGAGAGCAATCATTTTTCCCCTGAGATGACACATCCAGGCAGCTCTGGAATGTCAGGTCCTGAACCCGTCTGACCGAGAAGAAAATTACACCAGGAGCAAAACCGGGAGCCACGTCCTGCCCCCGGGGGCCGCCCCCAACCCCAGCCGCGTCCTGCCCCCGGGGGCCGCCCCCAACCCCAGCCGCGTCCTGTCCCCGGGGGCTGCCCCCAACCACATCCTGCCCACAGGGGCCGCCGTAACCCTCGCAGTGCCCTGCCACTGAGGCCCACCCTAACAAGTCGTTCACCTGCCACATCCTGCTCCCAAGGGCCGCCCCAATCTCCCACCTTTCTGAAACCACCCCCAAGCACAAGACCTGCCCGTGAGGGTCGAACTGACACCATGACTGGACTTCCCACCAGGGCGAACTGAAAACATTCCATTCTTTAAGGGCTGCACTGAACCCCCCACCCCCACAGACCTTGTCCCCAAGGGCCCTACTGACCACTCACAGATCGGCCCTTATCTGGGTTTGAGCCCCCGAGGACCACACTGATCCCCCCCCACCCCATGGACAACCTTCCCCTGAGAACAGCACTGACACCCCATCACCTAAGACTTACCCCCAAGGGCCACACTGAACCCGCCAAAGACCTTCCCTCGAGAGCCACAGTGACACCCCCCACAGACCTTCCCTCGAGAGCCACAGTGACACCCCCCTCTCCTCACAGGCCTTGCCTTGAGGGTGGCACCGACAACCTTCCCTCACATGCCTTTCCACAAGGGCAGCACTGACCACACACCACCCCTCAAAGACCTTCCCCTAAAGAGACAACCATCCGAGAGTTGCACGGACCAGCCCTTGCCTGGGCTAGGATCCCCGAGAGCAGCACTGACCTTTCACAGAAAGGACTTTTTTTGGCTAAGGCCCCTGAGGGCAGCACTGACCCATCTCAAATGAGCCCATACTTGGGCTGGGAACCTAAAGGGCCGCACTGTCGCCTCCCCCACACAGACCTGCCCCCGAAGGCCACACAAACCCCCTCCCCTCACAGATCTGCCCCCGAGGGATGCACCAACCTCCTCTCCTCACAGACCTGCCCCCGAGGGCCGCGTGGACCACCTCCCACAGCCCTGCCCTCCAGGGGCTTCACCTCCCCCCACAGCCCTGCCCTCCAGGGGCTTCACCTCCCCCCACAGCCCTGCCCTCCAGGGGCTTCACCTCCCCCCACAGCCCTGCCCTCCAGGGGCTTCACCTCCCCCCACAGCCCTGGGCAACACTGACCCCCCCCCCAGATTGGAGCGTACCTGGACTGGGGCCCCCGAGGGCGGCACTGACACCCCCCATCCCAGACCGGCCCTTACCTGGTCTGGGGCCCCCGAGGGCGGCACTGACACCCCCCATCCCAGACCGGCCCTTACCTGGTCTGGGGCCCCCGAGGGCGGCACTGCCCCCCCCCCAGATCGGCCCTTACCTGGACTGGGGCCCCCGTGGGCGGCACTGCCCCCCCCCCCCCCCCCCCAGATCGGCCCTTACCTGGACTGGGGCCCCCCGTGGGCGGCACTGCCCCCCCCCCCCCCAGATCGGCCCTTACCTGGACTGGGGCCCCCGAGGGCGGCACTGCCCCCCCCCCCCCCCCCAGATCGGCCCTTACCTGGACTGGGGCCCCCGTGGGCGGCACTGCCCCCCCCCCCCCAGATCGGCCCTTACCTGGACTGGGGCCCCCCGAGGGCGGCACTGCCCCCCCCCAGATCGGCCCTTACCTGGACTGGGGCCCCCGAGGGCGGCACTGCCCCCCCCCAGATCGGCCCTTACCTGGACTGGGGCCCCCGAGGGCGGCACTGCCCCCCCCAGATCGGCCCTTACCTGGACTTGGGCCCCCGAGGGCGGCACTGCCCCCCCCCAGATCGGCCCTTACCTGGACTGGGGCCCCCGAGGGCGGCACTGACCCCCCCCAGATCGGCCCTTACCTGGACTGGGGCCCCCGAGGGCGGCACTGCCCCCCCCAGATCGGCCCTTACCTGGACTTGGGCCCCCGAGGGCGGCACTGCCCCCCCCCAGATCGGCCCTTACCTGGACTGGGGCCCCCGAGGGCGGCACTGCCCCCCCCAGATCGGCCCTTACCTGGACTTGGGCCCCCGAGGGGCTCAGCGGCTGCGGCGGCCATGTCAGGGGTGATGCTTGGCTCTCAGCTCCACACGGGGCCCATACACCGGCGATCCCCAGGTGGGGGCCCTTCAGTCTCCTGGGGCCACTCCAATGTCGTCAGAGCCGGCTCAGCACAGACTCGCGGGGCCACAGCTCAGTCCCTGGCCCCGTCCACTCAGCACCAGAGAGACGGCGGCCGCTCCGGTGGGACCTGTAGGCCTCGGTTACAGGAGAATGTCCGGGGTCCTGTACACTGGGGGTCTTCCCACCTGAGGCTCCTGGCCGCTGACGCGCGGCGGACACCGGACACCTCCGCGGGCGGAGCGCTCAGGTGTCTGTAACGAAAAAATCGCTCGGTCGCCGTCCGTAGTTACCCCGCATGCGCAAAGCGCCTTCTCTGGGAGGCGGAGCCACGGTGACGCACGGCGTGCCATGAGAGGCCACACCTCCAGTGACGTACATGCTTGCACACGTGATCCGGATGCTGCACGTGGCCACGCGTTCAGTACAGCCCGCCTCTCTGTGTCTGACCGTAACTATGAGCAACCGGCCAGAGAGTGCGCCTGAGGGGGCGAGGAGGAGGATGGGGGCCCAAGCAGTGTACTGCCCCCCTATACACACACAGTGTCCGTGTACCGCCCCCCCCTATACACACACAGTGTCCGTGTACTGCCCCCCTATACACACACAGTGTCCGTGTACTGCCCCCCTATACACACACAGTGTCCGTGTACCGCCCCCCTATACACACACAGTGTCCGTGTACTGCCCCCCTATACACACACAGTGTCTGTGTACTGCCCCCCTATACACACACAGTGTCCGTGTACTGCCCCCCTATACACACACAGTGTCCGTGTACCGCCCCCCTATACACACACAGTGTCCGTGTACTGCCCCCCTATACACACACAGTGTCCGTGTACTGCCCCCCTATACACACACAGTGTCCGTGTACCGCCCCCCCCTATACACACACAGTGTCCGTGTACCACCACCCCCTATACACACACAGTGTCCGTGTACTGCCCCCTATACACACACAGTGTCCGTGTACTGCCCCCCCCTATACACACACCGTGTCCGTGTACTGCCCCCCTATACACACACCGTGTCCGTGTACCGCCCCCCCCTATACACACACCGTGTCCGTGTACTGCCCCCCTATACACACACAGTGTCCGTGTACCGCCCCCCCCCCTATACACACACAGTGTCCGTGTACCGCCCCCCCATACACACACAGTGTCCGTGTACTGCCCCCCTATACACACACAGTGTCCGTGTACCGCCCCCCCCCTATACATACACAGTGTCCATGTACTGGCCCCCACTATACACACACAGTGTCCATGTACTGCCCCCCTATACACACACAGTGTCCGTGTACTGCCCCCCCCCTACACACACAGTGTCCGTGTACTGCCCCCCCCCTACACACACAGTGTCCGTGTACTGCCCCCCCCTACACACACAGTGTCCGTGTACCGCCCCCCCTATACACACACAGTGTCCGTGTACTGCCCCCCTATACACACAGTGTCCGTGTACCGCCCCCCCCCTATACACACACAGTGTCCGTGTACTGCCCCCCTATACACACACAGTGTCCGTGTACCGCCCCCCCCTATACACACACAGTGTCCATGTACCGCCCCCCCCTATACACACACAGTGTCCGTGTACTGCCCCCCTATACACACACAGTGTCCGTGTACCGCCCCCCCCCTATACACACACAGTGTCCGTGTACCGCCCCCCCCCTATACACACACAGTGTCCATGTACCGCCCCCCCCTATACACACACAGTGTCCGTGTACTGCCCCCCTATACACACAGTGTCCGTGTACCGCCCCCCCCCATACACACACAGTGTCCGTGTACTGCCCCCCTATACACACACAGTGTCCGTGTACCGCCCCCCCCCCTATACACACACAGTGTCCGTGTACCGCCCCCCCCTATACACACACAGTGTCCGTGTACTGCCCCCCCTATACACACACAGTGTCCATGTACTGCCCCCCTATACACACACAGTGTCCGTGTACCGCCCCCCCCTATACATACACAGTGTCCATGTACTGGCCCCCACTATACACACACAGTGTCCATGTACTGCCCCCCTATACACACACAGTGTCCATGTACTGCCCCCCCCTATACACACACAGTGTCCATGTACTGCCCCCCCATACACACACAGTGTCCATGTACTGCCCCCCCATACACACACAGTGTCCATGTACTGCCCCCCTATACACACACAGTGTCCGTGTACTGCCCCCCCCTATACACACACAGTGTCCATGTACTGCCCCCCCATACACACACAGTGTCCATGTACTGCCCCCCTATACACACAGTGTCCGTGTACTGCCCCCCTATACACACACAGTGTCCGTGTACCGCCCCCCCTACACACACAGTGTCCGTGTACTGCCCCCCCCTACACACACAGTGTCCATGTACTGGCCCCACTATACACACACAGTGTCCGTGTACCACCCCCCCTATACACACACAGTGTCCGTGTACCACCACCCCCTATACACACACAGTGTCCGTGTACTGCCCCCCCTATACACACACCGTGTCCGTGTACCGCCCCCCCCTATACACACACAGTGTCCGTGTACTGCCCCCCCTATACACACACAGTGTCCGTGTACCACCCCCCCTATACACACACAGTGTCCGTGTACCGCCCCCCCCTATACACACACAGTGTCCATGTACTGGCCCCCACTATACACACACAGTGTCCGTGTACTGCCCCCCTATACACACAGTGTCCATGTACTGCCCCCCCCATGCACACAGTGTCCGTGTACTGCCCCCCTATACACACACAGTGTCCGTGTACCGCCCCCCCCTATACGCACACAGTGTCCGTGTACCGCCCCCCCTATACACACACACTGTCCGTGTACCGCCCCCCCTATACACACACTGTGTCCGTGTACCGCCCCCCCCTATACACACACTGTGTCCGTGTACTTCCCCCCCTATACACACACAGTGTCCGTGTAATGCCCCCCCTATACACACACAGTGTCAGTGTAATGCCCCCCCCCTATACACACACAGTGTCCATGTACTGCCCCCCCTTACACACACAGTGTCCGTGTACCGCCCCCCCCCCCTATACACACAGTGTCCGTGTACCGCCCCCCCCTATACACACACACTGTCCGTGTACCGCCCCCCCTATACACACACTGTGTCCGTGTACCGCCCCCCCCCTATACACACACTGTGTCCGTGTACTTCCCCCCCTATACACACACAGTGTCCATGTAATGCCCCCCCTATACACACACAGTGTCAGTGTAATGCCCCCCCTGTACACACACAGTGTCCATGTACTGCCCCCCTCCCTTACACACAGTGCCCATGTACTGCCTCCTATACACACAGTGTCCGTGTACTGCCTCCTATACACACGGTGTCCGTGTACTGCCTCCTATACACACCGTGTGTAGTGTCCGTGTACTGCCCCCCCATATATAGTGTCCATGTAC
This sequence comes from Anomaloglossus baeobatrachus, assembly GCF_048569485.1. Lineage (NCBI taxonomy): Eukaryota > Metazoa > Chordata > Amphibia > Anura > Aromobatidae > Anomaloglossus > Anomaloglossus baeobatrachus. The sequence goes on from NC_134364.1 coordinate 130,220,389, forward strand.
TGCCCCCCTATACACACAGTGTCCATGTACTGCCCCTATACACACAGTGTCCGTGTACTGCCACCCATATATACAGTGTCCATGTACTGCCACCCCATACACACAGTATCCGTGTACTGCCCCCCCCATATATAGTGTCCATGTACTGCCCCCTATACACACAGTGTCCGTGTACTGCCCCCTATACACACAGTGTCCATGTACTGCCCCCTATACACACAGTGTCCATGTACTGCCCCCCCATATATACAGTGTCCCTGTACTGCCCCCTATACACACACAGTGTCCGTGTACTGCCCCCCCCATATATACAGTGTCCATTTACTGCCCCCCATATATACAGTGTCCATGTACTGCCCCCCTATATATACAGTGTCCATGTACTGCCCCCCCCATATATACAGTGTCCATGTACTGCCCCCTATACACACAGTATCCGTGTACTGCCCCCCCATATATACAGTGTCCATGTACTGCCCCTCCATATATACAGTGTCCATGTACTGCCCCTCCATATATACAGTGTCCATGTACTGCCCCCCTATATATACAGTGTCCATGTACTGCCCCCCCATATATACAGTGTCCATGTATTGCCCCTCCATATATACAGTGTCCATGTACTGCCCCTCCATATATACAGTGTCTATGTACTGCCCCCCTATATATACAGTGTCCATGTACTGCCCCTCCATATATACAGTGTCTATGTACTGCCCCCCCATATATACAGTGTCCATGTACTGCCCCTCCATATATACAGTGTCCATGTACTGCCCCCCCATATATACAGTGTCCATGTACTGCCCCCCCATATATACAGTGTCCATGTACTGCCCCCCTATATATACAGTGTCCATGTACTGCCCCCCTATATATACAGTGTCCATGTACTGCCCCCCCATATATACAGTGTCCATGTACTGCCCCCCTATATATACAGTGTCCATGTACTGCCCCCCCATATATACAGTGTCCATGTACTGCCCCCCCCATATATATACAGTGTCCATGTACTGCCCCCTATACACACAGTATCCGTGTACTGCCCCCCCCATATATACAGTGTCCATGTACTGAGTGTCCATGTACAAATATCCCCACATCCACAGTGTCCATGTACAATCATCCCTTTCTCCACACCTCCAAGCTATTCATGTGCACTCATCCCCCCACCTCCACGGTGTCCGTGTACAATTGTCCAAAACAGTGTCCATGTACAATCAACGCCCCTCCACGGTTTCTGTGTACAATCATCCGCCCTCCACAGTGTATTTGCACAGTACCATCAAGCCCCCCCTCTACAGTATCCATGTGCAATCACACCCTCCCACCTCAAGTACCTGTGTACAATCATTCCCATTTCCAGTGTCCGTGTACAATCCCCCTCTCCTCCTCCACAGTGTCCGTGTACAATCCCCCTCTCCTCCTCCACAGTGTCCGTGTGCAGTTATCTCCCCCTCCTCCACAGTATCCGTGTACAATCACCTCCCCCTCCTCCAGTGTCCATGTACAATCATCCCATCACAGTGTCCGTGTACAAATCATCCCCCCTCCATGCATCCCCCCCACAGTGAATTTGTACAGTACCAACCCACCCCCCTCTACAGTGTCCATGTGCAATCCTCCCCCCTTCCCCACGGTGTCCATGTACAATCATGGCCCCTCCACAGTGTCCCTGTACAATCATCCCCCCACCACAGTGTCAGCGTACAATCATCCTCCCCTCCAGTCGTGTACAATCATCTCCCCCTCCTCCAGTGTCCTTGTACAATCATATGCCCCCCTCCACAGTGTCTGTATATAATCATCCCCCCACCAGTGTCTATGTACATTTCTCCCCTCTGCTCCACAGTGTCCCTATATAATCATCTCCCCTCCTCCAGAGTGTCAGTACACAATCTCCCCCCCATCCTCCAGTGTATTTGTATAATCATCCCCCCTTCTGCACAGTGTCCATGTAAAATCATCCCCCTTCCAGTATCCATGTACAATTATCCCCCCTCCTCCACAGTGTCCCCTTATAATCATCTCCAACTCCTCCACAGTGTCCATGTACAATCATCCCTTACTGTGGGGGCACAGTGTCTGTTTACAATCACTCCCCCACCACAGTGTCAGCGTACAATCATCTCCCCATCCTCCACAGTATCCATGTATAATCATCTCCCCTTCCTCCAGTGTCCCTGTATAATAATCCCCCCTCCTCCAGTGTCCCTGTATAATAATCCCCCCTCCTCCAGTATCCATGTATAATAATCCCCCCTCCTCCACAGTGTCCCTGTATAATAATCCCCCCTCCTCCACAGTGTCCCTGTATAATAATCCCCCCTCCTCCAGTGTCCCTGTATAATAATCCCCCCTCCTCCACAGTGTCCCTGTATAATAATCCCCCCTCCTCCAGTGTCCCTGTATAATAATCCCCCCTCCTCCACAGTGTCCCTGTATAATAATCCCCCCTCCTCCAGTGTCCCTGTATAATCATCCCCCCTCCTCCACAGTGTCCCTGTATAATAATCCCCCCTCCTCCACAGTGTCCCTGTATAATAATCCCCCCTCCTCCACAGTGTCCCTGTATAATAATCCCCCCTCCTCCACAGTGTCCCTGTATAATCATCCCCCCTCCTCCACAGTGTCCCTGTATAATCATCCCCCCTCCTCCACAGTGTCCCTGTATAATAATCCCCCCTCCTCCACAGTGTCCCTGTATAATCATCCCCCCTCCTCCACAGTGTCCCTGTATAATAATCCCCCCTCCTCCACAGTGTCCCTGTATAATCATCCCCCCTCCTCCAGTGTCCCTGTATAATCATCCCCCCCCCTCCTCCAGTGTCCCTGTACAATCATTTCCCCAACAGTAATGTCCCAGTATAATCATCCCACCGCCCATAGTAATGTTGTCCTTGTATAATCTTCTCCCCCATAGTAATGTTGACCCTATATAATTATTCCCCCCACAGTAATATCCCTGTATAACCATTTCCCTCTCCCACAGTAATGTTGTTCCTGTATACTCATCCCCCACAGTAATGTTGTTCCTGTATACTCATCCCCCCACAGTAATGTTGTTCCTGTATACTCATCCCCCCACAGTAATGTTGTCCCTGTATACTCATCCCCCCACAGTAATGTTGTTCCTGTATACTCATCCCCCCACAGTAATGTTGTTCCTGTATACTCATCCCCCACAGTAATGTTGTTCCTGTATACTCATCCCCCCACAGTAATGTTGTTCCTGTATACTCATCCCCCACAGTAATGTTGTTCCTGTATACTCATCCCCCACAGTAATGTTGTTCCTGTATACTCATCCCCCACAGTAATGTTGTTCCTGTATACTCATCCCCCCACAGTAATGTTCCTGTATACTCATCCCCCACAGTAATGTTGTTCCTGTATACTCATCCCCCACAGTAATGTTGTTCCTGTATACTCATCCCCCCACAGTAATGTTGTTCCTGTATAATCATCCCTCCACAGTAATGTTGTTCCTGTATACTCATCCCCCCCACAGTAATGTTGTTCCTGTATACTCATCCCCCCACAGTAATGTTGTTCCTGTGTAATCATCCCTTCACAGTAATGTTGTTCCTGCATACTCATCCCCCACAGTAATGTTGTTCCTGTATACTCATCCCCCACAGTAATGTTGGTCCTGTATACTCATCCCCCACAGTAATGTTGGTCCTGTATACTCATCCCCCACAGTAATGTTGTTCCTGTATACTCATCCCCCCACAGTAATGTTGTTCCTGTATACTCATCCCCCCACAGTAATGTTGGTCCTGTAATACTCATCCCCCACAGTAATGTTGTTCCTGTATACTCATCCCCCCACAGTAATGTTGTTCCTGTATACACATCCCCCCACAGTAATGTTGTTCCTGTATACACATCCCCCACAGTAATGTTGTTCCTGTATACTCATTCCCCACAGTAATGTTGTTCCTGTATACTCATCCCCCCACAGTAATGTTGGTCCTGTATAATCATCCTCCTACAGTAATGTTGTTCCTGTATAATCATCCCTCCACAGTAATGTTGTTCCTGTATACTCATCCCCCCCACAGTAATGTTGTTCCTGTATACTCATCCCCCCACAGTAATGTTGTTCCTGTATAATCATCCCCCACAGTAATGTTGTTCCTGTATACTCATCCCTCCACAGTAATGTTGGTCCTGTATACTCATCCCCCACAGTAATGTTGTTCCTGTATACTCATCCCCCCACAGTAATGTTGGTCCTGTATACTCATCCCCCACAGTAATGTTGTTCCTGTATACTCATCCCCCACAGTAATGTTGTTCCTGTATACTCATCCCCCACAGTAATGTTGTTCCTGTATAATCATCCCTCCACAGTAATGTTGTTCCTGTATACTCATCCCCCACAGTAATGTTGGTTCTGTATACTCATCCCCCACAGTAATGTTGTTCCTGTATACTCATCCCCCCACAGTAATGTTGTTCCTGTATACTCATCCCCCACAGTAATGTTGTTCCTGTATACTCATCCCCCACAGTAATGTTGTTCCTGTATACTCATCCCCCACAGTAATGTTGGTCCTGTATACTCATCCCCCCACAGTAATGTTGGTCCTGTATACTCATCCCCCACAGTAATGTTGGTCCTGTATACTCATCCCCCCACAGTAATGTTGTTCCTGTATACTCATCCCCCCACAGTAATGTTGTTCCTGTATACTCATCCCCCCACAGTAATGTTGTTCCTGTATACTCATCCCCCCACAGTAATGTTGTTCCTGTATACTCATCCCCCCACAGTAATGTTGGTCCTGTATACTCATCCCCCCACAGTAATGTTGTTCCTGTATACTCATCCCCCCACAGTAATGTTGTTCCTGTATAATCATCCCTCCACAGTAATGTTGTTCCTGTATACTCATCCCCCACAGTAATGTTGTTCCTGTATACTCATCCCCCACAGTAATGTTGGTCCTGTATACTCATCCCCCCACAGTAATGTTGGTCCTGTATAATCATCCCCCCACAGTAATGTTGTTCCTGTATAATCATCCCTCCACAGTAATGTTGTTCCTGTATACTCATCCCCCACAGTAATGTTGTTCCTGTATAATCATCCCCCCCCACAGTAATGTTGTTCCTGTATACTCATCCCCCCCACAGTAATGTTGTTCCTGTATACTCATCCCCCACAGTAATGTTGGTCCTGTATACTCATCCCCCACAGTAATGTTGTTCCTGTATACTCATCCCCCCACAGTAATGTTGGTCCTGTATACTCATCCCCCCACAGTAATGTTGGTCCTGTATAATCATCCCTCCACAGTAATGTTGGTCCTGTATACTCATCCCCCACAGTAATGTTGTTCCTGTATACTCATCCCCCCACAGTAATGTTGGTCCTGTATACTCATCCCCCACAGTAATGTTGTTCCTGTATACTCATCCCCCACAGTAATGTTGTTCCTGTATACTCATCCCCCCACAGTAATGTTGTTCCTGTATAATCATCCCTCCACAGTAATGTTGTTCCTGTATACTCATCCCCCACAGTAATGTTGGTTCTGTATACTCATCCCCCACAGTAATGTTGTTCCTGTATACTCATCCCCCCACAGTAATGTTGTTCCTGTATACTCATCCCCCACAGTAATGTTGTTCCTGTATACTCATCCCCCACAGTAATGTTGGTCCTGTATACTCATCCCCCCACAGTAATGTTGGTCCTGTATACTCATCCCCCACAGTAATGTTGGTCCTGTATACTCATCCCCCACAGTAATGTTGGTCCTGTATACTCATCCCCCCACAGTAATGTTGTTCCTGTATACTCATCCCCCCACAGTAATGTTGTTCCTGTATACTCATCCCCCCACAGTAATGTTGTTCCTGTATACTCATCCCCCCACAGTAATGTTGTTCCTGTATACTCATCCCCCCACAGTAATGTTGGTCCTGTATACTCATCCCCCCACAGTAATGTTGGTCCTGTATACTCATCCCCCCACAGTAATGTTGGTCCTGTATACTCATCCCCCCACAGTAATGTTGTTCCTGTATACTCATCCCCCCACAGTAATGTTGGTCCTGTATACACATCCCCCCACAGTAATGTTGTTCCTGTATAATCATCCCCCCACAGTAATGTTGTTCATGTATACTCATCCCCCACAGTAATGTTGGTCCTGTATACTCATCCCCCCACAGTAATGTTGTTCCTGTATACTCATCCCCCACAGTAATGTTGTTCCTGTATAGTCATCCCCCCCACAGTAATGTTGTTCCTGTATACTCATCCCCCACAGTAATGTTGGTCCTGTATACTCATCCCCCCACAGTAATGTTGTTCCTGTATACTCATCCCCCACAGTAATGTTGGTCCTGTATACTCATCCCCCACAGTAATGTTGGTCCTGTATACTCATCCCCCCACAGTAATGTTGGTCCTGTATACTCATCCCCCACAGTAATGTTGGTCCTGTATACTCATCCCCCCACAGTAATGTTGGTCCTGTATACTCATCCCCCACAGTAATGTTGGTCCTGTATACTCATCCCCCCACAGTAATGTTGGTCCTGTATACTCATCCCCCCACAGTAATGTTGTTCCTGTATACTCATCCCCCCACAGTAATGTTGTTCCTGTATACTCACCCCCCCACAGTAATGTTGTTCCTGTATACTCATCCCCCACAGTAATGTTGTTCCTGTATACTCATCCCCCCACAGTAATGTTGTTTCCGGGCGCTGGTAAGTTATAAATCATGAGACGCCATATTATTTCCTGTCTTTAATCCTGCATGTTGCAGATGAGTCTGATGATGCGGCCCCCCGGACGGCTGTGCGACCCTCCTGCTTCTGCCCGCCTCCTCCTCCGTCCTGTGCACTTGCTGCCTCTTGTGACACAGAAGCGTCCAGTGATTCTGCAGCTGACGGCTCCACGTCGCCCCCTATGTCCGCACCCCTCACACCGGGGTCAGTCTGCTGAGGATAAAGGCCTGCAGTCCATGAAGCTGGTGGTCCAGGGACGCCTGGTCCCCGTCATTAGTGAGGATCCAGTCGTACGCCACCCCGGTGTCCAGTCCGCACTCCGACTCCGCATCATCCACCTCTGGAAATGAAAGACTCCGGTCAGCGCTCGGGGATGGAGAACATAGCGGGAGATGTGCAGAGGCTCTGCCACACAGCCCCGTGCAGGGGGACTCACCCGGGGTGTACACCCAGCCTCTAGATCTCCGCGTCTCCGGCGAGGCCGCCACACGCACCGTCTGTGTTCTGTCACCGTACATCGTCAGGAACCAGTCCACATCTGACCTGCGCCGGGTGTCGCTGACGATCTGGGGGATCACACGCCACAACACGGTCATTCAGGCCACTGCTAACAGCACCACCTAGAGGCCACATCACCAGGAAGCGGTGGCCGGAGAGCACGATATCCGTGCCATCTCTTACCCACAGCGGCTGCGTCACCCCCTCCACAATCAGCCGGCAGAAGAATCCGGGGTCCGCGTTCCTCTTCTCCTCCCCCCAGCGGATCATGTCTGCCCGATACTTCTCCTTATAGGCGCTGGCGTCCAGGAGACGATCAAAGTCCAGAGCCCGCTCCTACCAAATGGGGGGACTGGTCACAGCAATGGGCGGAATGGTGGGGGGTAGGTAATGGCTGACGTACCCCCTATGTATGCGAGCAGCCATAGCTGCAGTCAGAGAGGCCCATCACATCCGGAACCCCAAATAAACTGCCCAATAGGGTAAGTGCAGGGGCCTCATGACAATGGGGGTCATCAGGACATGTCCAGGGCCCAAGGGTATGACCTACCAAGGCAAACTGCTGCTTCAGGGGTCCGGACAGGCGCAGGATGGCACAAACGTCCCCACCCAAACTGAAAGAGACCAGAAAAGGGTTACAAGTCACAGTATACAGTGGGTACGGAAAGTATTCACACCCCTTTACATTTTTCACTCTTTGTTTCATTGTAGCCATTTGGTCCTTCTTTTTGTTTCTCATTAATGTGCACTCTGCCCCCCATCCCCCATCTTGACAAAAAAAAGAAAAAAAATTAGAAATTTTTGCAAATTTATTAAACAAGAAAAACTATACTATCCTATGGTGATAAGTATTCAGCCCCTTTGCTCAGTATTGAGTAGAAGCGCCCTCCCTTTTGAGCTAGTACAGCCATGAGTCTTCTTTGGGATCCTGGATTTGGGGATCCTCTACCATTCTTCCTTGCAGATCCTCTCCAGTTCCGTCAGGTTGGATGGTGAACGTTGGTGGACGCCATTTTCAGGTCTCTCCAGAAATGCTCAATTGGGTTTAGGTCAGGGCTCTGGCCGGGACAGTCAGGAATGGTCACAGAGTTGTTCTGAAGCTGCTCCTTTGTTATTTTAGCTGTGTGCTTAGGGTCATTGTCTTGTTGGAAGGTGAACCTTCTGCCAAGTCTGAGGTCCACAGCATCTGGAAGAGGTTTTCTGCCAGGATATCTCTGTACTTGGCCGCATTCATCTGTCCTTCAATTGCCACGAGTCGTCCTTTCCCTGCCCCATAGCATGATGTTGCTACCACCATGCCTCACTGTGGGAATTGTATTGGGCAGGTGATGAGCAGTGCCTGGTTTTCTCCACACATACCGCTTAGAATTATCACCAGAAAGTTCTATCTTCGTCTCATCAGACCAGAGAATCTTATTTCTCATGGTCTGGGAGTCCTTCATGTGTTTTTTTGTAAATTCTATGCGGCTTTTATATGTCTTGCACTGAGGAGAGGCTTCTGTCGGGTACTCTGCCATAAAGGCCCGACTAGTGGAGGCTGCAGTGATAGGTGACTTTGTGGAGATTTCTCCCATCTCCGTACTGCATCTCTGGAGCTCAGCCACAGTGATCTTGGGGTTCTTCTTTACTTCTCTCACCAAGGCTCTTCTCCCACGATTGGTCAGTTTGGCTGGACGGCCGGGTCTAGGAAGAGTTCTGGTGGTCTCAAACTTCTTCCATTTAAGGATTATGGAGGCCACTGTGCTCTTAGGAACCTTGAGTACTGTAGAAATTCTTTTGTAACCTTGGCCAGATCTGTGCCTTGCCACAATTCTGTCTCTGAGCTCCTTGGGCAGTTCCTTTGGCCTCATGATTCTCATTTGGTGTGACATGCAGTGTGAGCTATGAGGTCTTATATAGACAGGTGTTGTGAATGTTAGTTATGTTTTGGCTGCTGGGAGGCTCCCTCTGGTGGCCAGGAATGGTTTGGACTTGGACCAGGTGTGTTGTGCAGTGGGTGTTTCCTTTGCTAACTCTCTGCTTAAGTCCTGGTCTGATTGCAGGCTGTGGCCGGATGTCAGTTGTTCTTTGTATCTCTAGCCTGCCTAATCCTGCTCTACTCCAGATAAGTGCTTGCTCTTTATTTATTGTCTGGTTCTTTTGTTTATCTGGGTTTGTCATTTGCTGTGGTTGGTTTCAGTTTATTTCCTTCCAGGGATTTTACCCCCTCAGTGGATTGTTGGGGAACTCCCTGCAGTTCTGTGTGGAGTATAGCTCCTTTGGGTCCATGGGTTTGTGGCTTGTTGACTTTGTTATGATTCTTGTTTTCTGTTCATTGGTATGACAAGGGCACCTGGTATAGGGCGGAGTGCAGATCGTGCGATCTGAGGGCCTTTTTGTACTAACAGGAAGTTGGTATTTTGCAGGGTTTTTCTCTGGCCACCATCAGCCCCTTTCCTGTCCTTTCCTATTTTAGTCAGCAGGGGCCTCACCTTTTGCTAATCCTGTCATCTATCTGTGTATTGTGTTTTCCTCTATCACCGCAGTCTTTGAATGTGGGGGGCTTGCTATTCTTGTCTATTTTCTGAGGCAGAGAGTTATTCATCTTTCCTACCTTTAGGATAGTTAGTTCTCCGGCTGGGTTCGCGGTGCACAGGATGTTAGTTCACCCCTCGGCTACTTCTAGTTGTGATGGTTAGTAAGGGGATGGCGGCCAGATTAGTTGCCAATGCTCTTGTCACCTTTTACCAATGAGTTATGGTGGTCTTCCATGGTTCCGGATCATAACAGACAGGTGTGCGCCTTTCCAAATCACGTCCTATCAGTGTAATTACACACAGCTGGACTCCAATGAAGGAGGAGAATCATCTCAAGGAGGATCACAAGGAAATGGACAGCATGGGCCTTACATATGAGTGTCTGAGCAAAGGGGCTGAATACTTATCACCATGGGATATACTGAGCAAAGGGGCTGAATACTTATCACCATGGGATATACTGAGCAAAGGGGCTGAATACTTATCACCATGGGATATACTGAGCAAAGGGGCTGAATACTTATCACCATGGGATATACTGAGCAAAGGGGCTGAATACTTATGACCATGGGATATTTCAGCTTTTCTTGTTTAATAAATTTGCAAAAATTTCTACATTTCAGTTTTTTTTTCTTCTGACAAGACGGGGGATGGGGCAGAGGGTACATTACTGAGAATTTACCAAATGGCTGCAGGGAAACAAAGAGGGAAACATTTACAGGGGTGTGAATACTTTCCGTACCAACTGTAAATATACGTGATGGCAGAATCCCACACTACAAAGTGCCACCACCCCCCCACCACACGACCACCAGCCCCCCATCACCACCAGAAGAGCGCCAGTCACACACCACCGCCACACGACTGCCAGTAAAGAACTGCAAGCCCCCTCACCAGTACGTGACCGTCAGCGCCCAACACCACCAGTACATGACCATCAGCCCCCCCACCACTACCAGTACAGGACCGTCAGCCCCCCCCCACCACCACCAGTACAGCACCGTCATCCCCCCCACCACTACCAGTACAGGACCGTCATCCCCCCCACCACCACAGGACCGTCATCCCCCCCCACCACCACCAGTACAGAACCGTCAGCCCCCCCCACCACCACCAGTACAGGACCGTCAGCCCTCCCCACCACCACCAGTACAGGACCGTCAGCCCCCCCCACCACCACCAGTACATGACCATCAGCCCCGCCCCACCACCACCAGTACATGACCATCAGCCCCCCACCACTACCAGTACAGGACCGTCAGCCCCCCCCCCCACCACTACCAGTACAGGATCGTCAGCCCCCCCCCACCACTACCAGTACAGGACCGTCAGCCCCCCCCCCACCACTACCAGTACAGGATCGTCAGCCCCCCCCACCACTACCAGTACAGGATCGTCAGCCCCCCCCCACCACTACCAGTACAGGACCGTCAGCCCCCACCACTACCAGTACAGGACCGTCAGCCCCCCACCACTACCAGTACAGGACCGTCAGCCCCCCACCACTACCAGTACATGACCGTCAGCCCCCCACCACTATCAGTACAGGACCGTCAGCCCCCCACCACTATCAGTACAGGACCGTCAGCCCCCCACCACTACCAGTACAAGACCGTCAGTCCCCCACCACTACCAGTACAGGACCGTCATCCCCCCACCACTACCAGTACAGGACCGTCAGCCCCCCCCACCACTACCAGTACGTGACCGTCAGCCCCCCCCACCACTACCAGTACGTGACCGTCAGCCCCCACCACTACCAGTACAGGACCGTCAGCACCCCACCACTACCAGCACAGGACCGTCAGCCCCCCCACCACTACCAGCACAGGACCGTCAGCCCCCCCACCACTACCAGCACAGGACCGTCAGCCCCCCCACCACTACCAGTACAGGACCGTCAGCCCCCCCACCACTACCAGTACAGGACCGTCAGCCCCCCCACCACTACCAGTTCAGGACCGTCAGCCCCCCCCCACCACTACCAGTACAGGACCGTCAGTCCCCCACCACTACCAGTACATGACCGTCAGCCCCCCACCACTACCAGTACATGACCGTCAGCCCCTCACCACTACCAGTACAGGACCGTCAGCCCCCCACCACTACCAGTACAGGACCGTCAGCCCCCCACCACTACCAGCACGTAACCGTCATTCCCCCACCACTACCAGTACAGGACCGTCAGCCCCCCACCACTACCAGCACAGGACCGTCAGCCCCCCCACCACTACCAGCACAGGACCGTCAGCCCCCCCACCACTACCAGCACAGGACCGTCAGCCCCCCCACCACTACCAGCACAGGACCGTCAGCCCCCCCACCACTACCAGCACAGGACCGTCAGCCCCCCCACCACTACCAGCACAGGACCGTCAGCCCCCCCACCACTACCAGTACAGGACCGTCAGCCCCCCCACCACTACCAGTACAGGACCGTCAGCCCCCCCACCACTACCAGTACAGGACCGTCAGCCCCCCCCACCACTACCAGTACAGGACCGTCAGTCCCCCACCACTACCAGTACATGACCGTCAGCCCCCCACCACTACCAGTACATGACCGTCAGCCCCCCACCACTACCAGTACAGGACCGTCAGCCCCCCACCACTACCAGTACAGGACCGTCAGCCCCCCACCACTACCAGCACGTAACCGTCATTCCCCCACCACTACCAGTACAGGACCGTCAGCCCCCCACCACTACCAGTACAGGACCATCAGTCCCCCACCACTACCAGTACATGACCGTCAGCCCCCCACCACTACCAGTACAGGACCGTCAGCCCCCCCCCACTACCAGCACGTGACCGTCAGCCCCCCCCCACTACCAGTACAGGACCGTCAGTCCCCCACCACTACCAGTACAGGACCGTCAGCCCCCCCCACGCCCCCCCCACCACTACCAGTACGTGACCGTCAGCCCCCCCCACCACTACCAGCACGTGACCGTCAGCCCCCCACCACTACCAGCACAGGACCGTCAGCCCCCCACCACTACCAGCACAGGACCATCAGCCCCCCCACCACTACCAGCACAGGACCGTCAGCCCCCCCACCACTACCAGCACAGGACCGTCAGCCCCCCCACCACTACCAGCACAGGACCGTCAGCCCCCCCACCACTACCAGCACAGGACCGTCATCCCCCCCCACCACTACCAGCACAGGACCGTCATCCCCCCCCACCACTACCAGCACAGGACCGTCAGCCCCCCCACCACTACCAGTACAGGACCGTCAGCCCCCCCACCACTACCAGTACAGGACAGTCAGTCCCCCACCACTACCAGTACATGACCGTCAGCCCCCCACCACTACCAGTACATGACCGTCAGCCCCCCACCACTACCAGTACAGGACAGTCAGCCCCCCACCACTACCAGTACAGGACCGTCAGCCCCCCACCACTACCAGCACGTAACCATCATTCCCCCACCACTACCAGTACAGGACCGTCAGTCCCCCACCACTACCAGTACAGGACCGTCAGTCCCCCACCACTACCAGTACAGGACCGTCAGCCCCCCACCACTACCAGTACAGGACCGTCAGCCCCCCACCACTACCAGTACAGGACAGTCAGTCCCCCACCACTACCAGTACATGACCGGCAGCCCCCCCCCACTACCAGCACGTGACCGTCAGCCCCCCCCCACTACCAGTACAGGACCGTCAGTCCCCCACCACTACCAGTACAGGACCCCGTCAGCCCCCCCCCCCCACTACCAGTACAGGACCGTCAGCCCCCCACCACTACCAGTACGTGACCGTCAGCCCCCCCCCACTACCAGTACAGGACCGTCAGCCCCCCACCACTACCAGCACGTGACCGTCATTCCCCCACCACTACCAGTACAGGACCGTCAGTCCCCCACCACTACCAGTACATGACCGTCAGCCCCCCCCCCCCCCCACTACCAGCACGTGACCGTCACCCCCCCCCACTACCAGTACAGGACCGTCAGTCCCCCACCACTACCAGTACAGGACCGTCAGCCCCCCCCCACTACCAGTACAGGACCGTCAGCCCCCCACCACTACCAGTACGTGACCGTCAGCCCCCCCCCCACTACCAGTACAGGACCATCAGCCCCCCACCACTACCAGCACGTGACCGTCAGTCCCCCACCACTACCAGTACAGGACCGTCAGTCCCCCACCACTACCAGTACAGGACCGTCAGTCCCCCACCACTACCAGTACATGACCGTCAGTCCTCCACCACTACCAGTACAGGACCGTCAGTCCCCCACCACTACCAGTACAGGACCGTCAGTCCCCCACCAGTACCAGTACAGGACCGTCATCCCCCCACCACTACCAGTACATGACCGTCAGCCCCCCACCACTACCAGTACATGACCGTCAGCCCCCCACCACTACCAGTACAGGACCGTCAGCCCCCCACCACTACCAGTACAGGACCGTCAGTCCCCCCACCACTACCAGTACAGGACCGTCATCCCCCCACCACTACCAGTACAGGACCGTCAGCCCCCCCCACCACTACCAGTACGTGACCGTCAGCCCCCCCCACCACTACCAGTACGTGACCGTCAGCCCCCACCACTACCAGTACAGGACCGTCAGCACCCCACCACTACCAGCACAGGACCGTCAGCCCCCCCACCACTACCAGCACAGGACCGTCAGCCCCCCCACCACTACCAGTACAGGACCGTCAGCCCCCCCACCACTACCAGTACAGGACCGTCAGCCCCCCCACCACTACCAGTACAGGACCGTCAGCCCCCCCACCACTACCAGTTCAGGACCGTCAGCCCCCCCCCCACTACCAGTTCAGGACCGTCAGCCCCCCCCCCACCACTACCAGTACAGGACCGTCAGTCCCCCACCACTACCAGTACATGACCGTCAGCCCCCACCACTACCAGTACATGACCGTCAGCCCCTCACCACTACCAGTACAGGACCGTCAGCCCCCCACCACTACCAGTACAGGACCGTCAGCCCCCCACCACTACCAGCACGTAACCGTCATTCCCCCACCACTACCAGTACAGGACCGTCATTCCCCCACCACTACCAGTACAGGACCGTCAGCCCCCCACCACTACCAGCACAGGACCGTCAGCCCCCCCACCACTACCAGCACAGGACCGTCAGCCCCCCCACCACTACCAGCACAGGACCGTCAGCCCCCCCACCACTACCAGCACAGGACCGTCAGCCCCCCCACCACTACCAGCACAGGACCGTCAGCCCCCCCACCACTACCAGTACAGGACCGTCAGCCCCCCCACCACTACCAGTACAGGACCGTCAGCCCCCCCACCACTACCAGCACAGGACCGTCAGCCCCCCCCACCACTACCAGTACGTGACCGTCAGCCCCCCCCACCACTACCAGCACGTGACCGTCAGCCCCCCACCACTACCAGCACAGGACCGTCAGCCCCCCACCACTACCAGCACAGGACCATCAGCCCCCCCACCACTACCAGCACAGGACCGTCAGCCCCCCCACCACTACCAGCACAGGACCGTCAGCCCCCCCACCACTACCAGCACAGGACCGTCAGCCCCCCCACCACTACCAGTACAGGACCGTCATCCCCCCCCACCACTACCAGCACAGGACCGTCATCCCCCCCACCACTACCAGCACAGGACCGTCAGCCCCCCCACCACTACCAGTACAGGACCGTCAGCCCCCCCACCACTACCAGTACAGGACAGTCAGTCCCCCACCACTACCAGTACATGACCGTCAGCCCCCCACCACTACCAGTACATGACCGTCAGCCCCCCACCACTACCAGTACAGGACAGTCAGCCCCCCACCACTACCAGTACAGGACCGTCAGCCCCCCACCACTACCAGCACGTAACCATCATTCCCCCACCACTACCAGTACAGGACCGTCAGTCCCCCACCACTACCAGTACAGGACCGTCAGTCCCCCACCACTACCAGTACAGGACCGTCAGCCCCCCACCACTACCAGTACAGGACCGTCAGCCCCCCACCACTACCAGTACAGGACCGTCAGCCCCCCACCACTACCAGTACAGGACCGTCAGTCCCCCACCACTACCAGTACATGACCGGCAGCCCCCCCCCACTACCAGCACGTGACCGTCAGCCCCCCCCCACTACCAGTACAGGACCGTCAGTCCCCCACCACTACCAGTACAGGACCCCGTCAGCCCCCCCCCCCCCCCACTACCAGTACAGGACCGTCAGCCCCCCACCACTACCAGTACGTGACCGTCAGCCCCCCCCCCCACTACCAGTACAGGACCCTCAGCCCCCCAACACTACCAGCACGTGACCGTCATTCCCCCACCACTACCAGTACAGGACCGTCAGTCCCCCACCACTACCAGTACATGACCGTCAGCCCCCCCCCCCCCCCACTACCAGCACGTGACCGTCACCCCCCCCACTACCAGTACAGGACCGTCAGTCCCCCACCACTACCAGTACAGGACCGTCAGCCCCCCCCCCACTACCAGTACAGGACCGTCAGCCCCCCACCACTACCAGTACGTGACCGTCAGCCCCCCCCCCACTACCAGTACAGGACCGTCAGCCCCCCACCACTACCAGCACGTGACCGTCAGTCCCCCACCACTACCAGTACAGGACCGTCAGTCCCCCACCACTACAAGTACAGGACCGTCAGTCCCCCACCACTACCAGTACATGACCGTCAGTCCCCCACCACTACCAGTACATGACCGTCAGTCCTCCACCACTACCAGTACAGGACCGTCAGTCCCCCACCACTACCAGTACAGGACCGTCAGTCCCCCACCACTACCAGTACAGGACCGTCAGTCCCCCACCACTACCAGTACAGGACCGTCATCCCCCCACCACTACCAGTACATGACCGTCAGCCCCCCACCACTGCCAGTACATGACCGTCAGCCCCCCACCACTACCAGTACAGGACCGTCAGCCCCCCACCACTACCAGTACAGGACCGTCAGTCCCCCACCACTACCAGTACAGGACCGTCAGCCCCCCCCACCACTACCAGTACAGGACCGTCAGCCCCCCCCACCACTACCAGTACAGGACCGTCAGCCCCCCCCACGCCCCCCCACCACTACCAGAACGTGACCGTCAGCCCCCCACACCACTACCAGCACGTGACCGTCAGCCCCCCACCACTACCAGTACAGGACCGTCAGCCCCCCCAGCACTACCAGTACCTGACCGCCAGCCCCCCCACCACTACCAGTACAGGACCGTCAGTCCCCCACCACTACCAGTACAGGACCGTCAGCCCCCCCCACCACTACCAGTACAGGACCGTCAGCCCCCCCCACCACTACCAGTACATGACCGTCAGCCCCCCCCACCACTACCAGCACGTGACCGTCAGCCCCCCCCACCACTACCAGCACGTGACCGTCAGCCCCCCACCACTACCAGCACGTGACCGTCAGCCCCCCACCACTACCAGCACGTGACCGTCAGCCCCCCACCACTACCAGCACGTGACCGTCAGCCCCCCACCACTACCAGCACGTGACCGTCAGCCCCCCACCACTACCAGTACGTGACCGTCAGCCCCCCACTACTACCAGTACAGGACCGTCAGCCCCCCACCACTACCAGTACAGGACCGTCAGCCCCCCCACAACTACCAGTACATGACCGTCATCCCCCCACCACTACCAGTACAGGACCGTCATCCCCCCACCACTACCAGTACAGGACCGTCAGCCCCCACCACCACCAGTACAGGACCGTCAGCCCCCACCACTACCAGTACAGGACCGTCAGCCCCCCCACCACTACCAGTACAGGACCGTCAGCCCCCCACCACTACCAGTACAGGACCGTCAGCCCCCCACCACTACCAGTACAGGACCGTCAGCCCCCCACCACTACCAGTACAGGACCGTCAGCCCCCCCACCACTACCAGTACAGGACCGTCAGCCCCCCCACCACTACCAGTACAGGACCGTCAGCCCCCCCACCACTACCAGTACAGGACCGTCAGCCCCCCCCACCACTACCAGTACAGGACCGTCAGCCCCCCACCACTACCAGTACAGGACCGTCAGCCCCCCACCACTACCAGTACAGGACCGTCAGCCCCCCACCACTACCAGTACAGGACCGTCAGCCCCCCACCACTACCAGTACAGGACCGTCAGCCCCCCCCACCACTACCAGTACAGGACCGTCAGCCCCCCCCACCACTACCAGTACAGGACCGTCAGCCCCCCCCACCACTACCAGTACAGGACCGTCATCCCCCCCACCACTACCAGTACAGGACCGTCAGCCCCCCCCACCACTACCAGTACAGGACCGTCAGCCCCCCCCACCACTACCAGTACAGGACCGTCAGCCCCCCCACCACTACCAGCACAGGAGCGTCAGCCCCCCACCACTACCAGCACAGGACCGTCAGCCCCCCACCACTACCAGCACAGGACCGTCAGCCCCCCACCACTACCAGTACAGGACCGTCAGCCCCCCCACCACTACCAGTACGTGACCGTCATCCCCCCACCACTACCAGTACGTGACCGTCATCCCCCCACCACTACCAGTACAGGACCGTCAGCCCCCCACCACTACCAGTACAGGACCGTCAGCCCCCCACCACTACCAGTACGTGACCGTCAGCTCCCCACCACTACCAGTACGTGACCGTCAGCCCCCCCACCACTACCAGCACGTGACCGTCAGTCCCCCACCACTACCAGTACAGGACTGTCAGTCCCCCACCACTACCAGTACATGACCGTCAGTCCTCCACCACTACCAGTACAGGAGCGTCAGCCCCCCACCACTACCAGTACGTGAACGTCATCCCCCCACCACTACCAGTACAGGACCGTCATCCCCCCACCACTACCAGTACAGGACCGTCAGCCCCCCCACCACTACCAGTACAGGAGCGTCAGCCCCCCCACCACTATCAGTACGTGAACGTCATCCCCCCACCACTACCAGTACAGGACCGTCAGCCCCCCCCACCACTACCAGTACAGGACCGTCAGCCCCCCACCACTACCAGTACAGGACCGTCAGCCCCCCCACCACTACCAGTACGTGAACGTCATCCCCCCACCACTACCAGTACGTGACCGTCAGCCCCCACCACTACCAGTACGTGACCGTCAGCTCCCCACCACTACCAGTACAGGACCGTCAGCCCCCACCACTACCAGTACAGGACCGTCAGCCCCCACCACTACCAGTACAGGACCGTCAGCCCCCACCACTACCAGTACAGGACCGTCAGTCCCCCACCACTACCAGTACAGGACCGTCAGCCCCCCACCACTACCAGTACAGGACCGTCAGCCCCCCACCACTACCAGTACAGGACCGTCAGCCCCCCACCACTACCAGTACAGGACCGTCAACCCCCCACCACTACCAGTACAGGACCGTCAGCCCCCCACCACTACCAGTACAGGACCGTCAGCCCCCCACCACTACCAGTACAGGACCGTCAGCCCCCCACCACTACCAGTACAGGACCGTCAGCCCCCCACCACTACCAGTACAGGAGCGTCAGCCCCCACCACTACCAGTACGTGACCGTCAGCCCCCACCACTACCAGTACAGGACCGTCAGCCCCCCCCACCACTACCAGTACAGGACCGTCAGCCCCCCACCACTACCAGTACAGGACCGTCAGCCCCCCCACCACTACCAGTACGTGACCGTCAGCCCCCACCACTACCAGTACAGGACCGTCAGCCCCCCACCACTACCAGTACAGGACCGTCAGCCCCCCACCACTACCAGTACAGGACCGTCAGCCCCCACCACTACCAGTACAGGACCGTCAGCCCCCCACCACTACCAGTACAGGACCGTCAGCCCCCCCACCACTACCAGTACAGGACCGTCAGCCCCCACCACTACCAGTACAGGACCGTCAGCCCCCCACCACTACCAGTACAGGACCGTCAGCCCCCACCACTACCAGTACAGGAGCGTCAGCCCCCCACCACTACCAGTACAGGAGCGTCAGCCCCCCACCACTACCAGTACAGGACCGTCAGCCCCCCACCACTACCAGTACAGGACCGTCAGCCCCCACCACTACCAGTACAGGACCGTCAGCCCCCCCCACCACTACCAGTACAGGACCGTCAGCCCCCCACCACTACCAGTACAGGACCGTCAGCCCCCCCACCACTACCAGTACAGGACCGTCAGCCCCCCACCACTACCAGTACAGGACCGTCAGCGCCCCACCACTACCAGTACAGGACCGTCAGCCCCCCCACCACTACCAGTACAGGACCGTCAGCGCCCCACCACTACCAGTACAGGACCGTCAGCCCCCCACCACTACCAGTACAGGACCGTCAGCCCCCCACCACTACCAGTACAGGACCGTCAGCCCCCCACCACTACCAGTACAGGACCGTCAGCCCCCCCACCACTACCAGTACAGGACCGTCAGCCCCCCCACCACTACCAGTACAGGACCGTCAGCCCCCCACCACTACCAGTACAGGACCGTCAGCCCCCCACCACTACCAGTACAGGACCGTCAGCCCCCCACCACTACCAGTACAGGACCGTCAGCCCCCCACCACTACCAGTACAGGACCGTCAGCCCCCCACCACTACCAGTACAGGACCGTCAGCGCCCCACCACTACCAGTACAGGACCGTCAGCCCCCCACCACTACCAGTACAGGACCGTCAGCCCCCACCACTACCAGTACAGGACCGTCAGCCCCCCCCACTACCAGTACAGGACCGTCAGCCCCCCCCACCACTACCAGTACAGGACCGTCAGCCCCCCACCACTACCAGTACAGGACCGTCAGCCCCCCCACCACTACCAGTACAGGACCGTCAGCCCCCCACCACTACCAGTACAGGACCGTCAGCGCCCCACCACTACCAGTACAGGACCGTCAGCCCCCCCACCACTACCAGTACAGGACCGTCAGCGCCCCACCACTACCAGTACAGGACCGTCAGCCCCCCACCACTACCAGTACAGGACCGTCAGCCCCCCACCACTACCAGTACAGGACCGTCAGCCCCCCACCACTACCAGTACAGGACCGTCAGCCCCCCCACCACTACCAGTACAGGACCGTCAGCCCCCCCACCACTACCAGTACAGGACCGTCAGCCCCCCACCACTACCAGTACAGGACCGTCAGCCCCCCACCACTACCAGTACAGGACCGTCAGCCCCCCACCACTACCAGTACAGGACCGTCAGCGCCCCACCACTACCAGTACAGGACCGTCAGCCCCCCCCCACTACCAGTACAGGACCGTCAGCCCCCCACCACTACCAGTACGTGACCGTCAGCCCCCCCCCCACTACCAGTACAGGACCGTCAGCCCCCCACCACTACCAGCACGTGACCGTCAGTCCCCCACCACTACCAGTACAGGACCGTCAGTCCCCCACCACTACCAGTACAGGACCGTCAGTCCCCCACCACTACCAGTACATGACCGTCAGTCCTCCACCACTACCAGTACAGGACCGTCAGTCCCCCACCACTACCAGTACAGGACCGTCAGTCCCCCACCACTACCAGTACAGGACCGTCAGTCCCCCACCACTACCAGTACAGGACCGTCATCCCCCCACCACTACCAGTACATGACCGTCAGCCCCCCACCACTACCAGTACATGACCGTCAGCCCCCCACCACTACCAGTACATGACCGTCAGCCCCCCACCACTACCAGTACAGGACCGTCAGCCCCCCACCACTACCAGTACAGGACCGTCAGTCCCCCACCACTACCAGTACAGGACCGTCAGCCCCCCCCACCACTACCAGTACAGGACCGTCAGCCCCCCCCACCACTACCAGTACAGGACCGTCAGCCCCCCCCACGCCCCCCCACCACTACCAGAACGTGACCGTCAGCCCCCCACACCACTACCAGCACGTGACCGTCAGCCCCCCACCACTACCAGTACAGGACCGTCAGCCCCCCCAGCACTACCAGTACCTGACCGCCAGCCCCCCCACCACTACCAGTACAGGACCGTCAGTCCCCCACCACTACCAGTACAGGACCGTCAGCCCCCCCCACCACTACCAGTACAGGACCGTCAGCCCCCCCCACGCCCCCCCCACCACTACCAGTACATGACCGTCAGCCCCCCCCACCACTACCAGCACGTGACCGTCAGCCCCCCCCACCACTACCAGCACGTGACCGTCAGCCCCCCACCACTACCAGCACGTGACCGTCAGCCCCCCACCACTACCAGCACGTGACCGTCAGCCCCCCACCACTACCAGCACGTGACCGTCAGCCCCCCACCACTACCAGCACGTGACCGTCAGCCCCCCACCACTACCAGCACGTGACCGTCAGCCCCCCACCACTACCAGTACGTGACCGTCAGCCCCCCACTACTACCAGTACAGGACCGTCAGCCCCCCACCACTACCAGTATAGGACCGTCAGCCCCCCCACAACTACCAGTACATGACCGTCATCCCCCCACCACTACCAGTACAGGACCGTCAGCCCCCACCACCACCAGTACAGGACCGTCAGCCCCCACCACTACCAGTACAGGACCGTCAGCCCCCCACCACTACCAGTACAGGACCGTCAGCCCCCCACCACTACCAGTACAGGACCGTCAGCCCCCCCACCACTACCAGTACAGGACCGTCAGCCCCCCCACCACTACCAGTACAGGACCGTCAGCCCCCCACCACTACCAGTACAGGACCGTCAGCCCCCCACCACTACCAGTACAGGACCGTTAGCCCCCCACCACTACCAGTACAGGACCGTCAGCCCCCCCACCACTACCAGTACAGGACCGTCAGCCCCCCCACCACTACCAGTACAGGACCGTCAGCCCCCCCACCACTACCAGTACAGGACCGTCAGCCCCCCCACCACTACCAGTACAGGACCGTCAGCCCCCCACCACTACCAGTACAGGACCGTCAGCCCCCCACCACTACCAGTACAGGACCGTCAGCCCCCCACCACTACCAGTACAGGACCGTCAGCCCCCCACCACTACCAGTACAGGACCGTCAGCCCCCCACCACTACCAGTACAGGACCGTCAGCCCCCCCCACCACTACCAGTACAGGACCGTCAGCCCCCCCCACCACTACCAGTACAGGACCGTCAGCCCCCCCCACCACTACCAGTACAGGACCGTCAGCCCCCCCCCACCACTACCAGTACAGGACCGTCAGCCTCCCCCACCACTACCAGTACAGGACCGTCAGCCCCCCCCACCACTACCAGTACAGGACCGTCAGCCCCCCCCACCACTACCAGTACAGGACCGTCAGCCCCCCCCACCACTACCAGTACAGGAGCGTCAGCCCCCCACCACTACCAGCACAGGACCGTCAGCCCCCCACCACTACCAGCACAGGACCGTCAGCCCCCCACCACTACCAGTACAGGACCGTCAGCCCCCCCACCACTACCAGTACGTGAACGTCATCCCCCCACCACTACCAGTACAGGACCGTCAGCCCCCCACCACTACCAGCACAGGACCGTCAGCCCCCCCACCACTACCAGCACAGGACCGTCAGCCCCCCCACCACTACCAGCACAGGACCGTCAGCCCCCCCACCACTACCAGCACAGGACCGTCAGCCCCCCCACCACTACCAGCACAGGACCGTCAGCCCCCCCACCACTACCAGTACAGGACCGTCAGCCCCCCCACCACTACCAGTACAGGACCGTCAGCCCCCCCACCACTACCAGTACAGGACCGTCAGCCCCCCCCACCACTACCAGTACAGGACCGTCAGTCCCCCACCACTACCAGTACATGACCGTCAGCCCCCCACCACTACCAGTACATGACCGTCAGCCCCCCACCACTACCAGTACAGGACCGTCAGCCCCCCACCACTACCAGTACAGGACCGTCAGCCCCCCACCACTACCAGCACGTAACCGTCATTCCCCCACCACTACCAGTACAGGACCGTCAGCCCCCCACCACTACCAGTACAGGACCATCAGTCCCCCACCACTACCAGTACATGACCGTCAGCCCCCCACCACTACCAGTACAGGACCGTCAGCCCCCCCCCACTACCAGCACGTGACCGTCAGCCCCCCCCCACTACCAGTACAGGACCGTCAGTCCCCCACCACTACCAGTACAGGACCGTCAGCCCCCCCCACGCCCCCCCCACCACTACCAGTACGTGACCGTCAGCCCCCCACCACTACCAGCACAGGACCGTCAGCCCCCCACCACTACCAGCACAGGACCATCAGCCCCCCCACCACTACCAGCACAGGACCGTCAGCCCCCCCACCACTACCAGCACAGGACCGTCAGCCCCCCCACCACTACCAGCACAGGACCGTCAGCCCCCCCACCACTACCAGCACAGGACCGTCATCCCCCCCCACCACTACCAGCACAGGACCGTCATCCCCCCCACCACTACCAGCACAGGACCGTCAGCCCCCCCACCACTACCAGTACAGGACCGTCAGCCCCCCCACCACTACCAGTACAGGACAGTCAGTCCCCCACCACTACCAGTACATGACCGTCAGCCCCCCACCACTACCAGTACATGACCGTCAGCCCCCCACCACTACCAGTACAGGACAGTCAGCCCCCCACCACTACCAGTACAGGACCGTCAGCCCCCCACCACTACCAGCACGTAACCATCATTCCCCCACCACTACCAGTACAGGACCGTCAGTCCCCCACCACTACCAGTACAGGACCGTCAGTCCCCCACCACTACCAGTACAGGACCGTCAGCCCCCCACCACTACCAGTACAGGACCGTCAGCCCCCCACCACTACCAGTACAGGACCGTCAGCCCCCCCACCACTACCAGTACAGGACCGTCAGCCCCCCCACCACTACCAGTACAGGACAGTCAGTCCCCCACCACTACCAGTACATGACCGTCAGCCCCCCACCACTACCAGTACATGACCGTCAGCCCCCCACCACTACCAGTACAGGACAGTCAGCCCCCCACCACTACCAGTACAGGACCGTCAGCCCCCCACCACTACCAGCACGTAACCATCATTCCCCCACCACTACCAGTACAGGACCGTCAGTCCCCCACCACTACCAGTACAGGACCGTCAGTCCCCCACCACTACCAGTACAGGACCGTCAGCCCCCCACCACTACCAGTACAGGACCGTCAGCCCCCCACCACTACCAGTACAGGACCGTCAGTCCCCCACCACTACCAGTACGTGACCGGCAGCCCCCCCCCACTACCAGCACGTGACCGTCAGTCCCCCACCACTACCAGTACAGGACCCCGTCAGCCCCCCCCCCCCACTACCAGTACAGGACCGTCAGCCCCCCACCACTACCAGTACGTGACCGTCAGCCCCCCCCCACTACCAGTACAGGACCGTCAGCCCCCCACCACTACCAGCACGTGACCGTCATTCCCCCACCACTACCAGTACAGGACCGTCAGTCCCCCACCACTACCAGTACATGACCGTCAGCCCCCCCCCCCCCCCCACTACCAGCACGTGACCGTCACCCCCCCCACTACCAGTACAGGACCGTCAGTCCCCCACCACTACCAGTACAGGACCGTCAGCCCCCCCCCACTACCAGTACAGGACCGTCAGCCCCCCACCACTACCAGCACGTGACCGTCAGCCCCCCCCCCACTACCAGTACAGGACCGTCAGCCCCCCACCACTACCAGCACGTGACCGTCAGTCCCCCACCACTACCAGTACAGGACCGTCAGTCCCCCACCACTACCAGTACAGGACCGTCAGTCCCCCACCACTACCAGTACATGACCGTCAGTCCTCCACCACTACCAGTACAGGACCGTCAGTCCCCCACCACTACCAGTACAGGACCGTCAGTCCCCCACCACTACCAGTACAGGACCGTCAGTCCCCCACCACTACCAGTACAGGACCGTCATCCCCCCACCACTACCAGTACATGACCGTCAGCCCCCCACCACTACCAGTACATGACCGTCAGCCCCCCACCACTACCAGTACAGGACCGTCAGCCCCCCACCACTACCAGTACAGGACCGTCAGCCCCCCACCACTACCAGTACAGGACCGTCATCCCCCCATCACTACCAGTACAGGACCGTCAGCCCCCCCCACCACTACCAGTACGTGACCGTCAGCCCCCCCCACCACTACCAGTACGTGACCGTCAGCCCCCACCACTACCAGTACAGGACCGTCAGCACCCCACCACTACCAGCACAGGACCGTCAGCCCCCCCACCACTACCAGCACAGGACCGTCAGCCCCCCCACCACTACCAGCACAGGACCGTCAGCCCCCCCACCACTACCAGTACAGGACCGTCAGCCCCCCCACCACTACCAGTACAGGACCGTCAGCCCCCCCACCACTACCAGTTCAGGACCGTCAGCCCCCCCCCACCACTAGCAGTACAGGACCGTCAGTCCCCCACCACTACCAGTACATGACCGTCAGCCCCCCACCACTACCAGTACATGACCGTCAGCCCCTCACCACTACCAGTACAGGACCGTCAGCCCCCCACCACTACCAGTACAGGACCGTCAGCCCCCCACCACTACCAGCACGTAACCGTCATTCCCCCACCACTACCAGTACAGGACCGTCAGCCCCCCACCACTACCAGCACAGGACCGTCAGCCCCCCCACCACTACCAGCACAGGACCGTCAGCCCCCCCACCACTACCAGCACAGGACCGTCAGCCCCCCCACCACTACCACCACAGGACCGTCAGCCCCCCCACCACTACCAGCACAGGACCGTCAGCCCCCCCACCACTACCAGTACAGGACCGTCAGCCCCCCCACCACTACCAGTACAGGACCGTCAGCCCCCCCACCACTACCAGTACAGGACCGTCAGCCCCCCCCACCACTACCAGTACAGGACCGTCAGCCCCCCCCACCACTACCAGTACATGACCGTCAGCCCCCCACCACTACCAGTACATGACCGTCAGCCCCCCACCACTACCAGTACAGGACCGTCAGCCCCCCACCACTACCAGTACAGGACCGTCAGTCCCCCACCACTACCAGCACGTAACCGTCATTCCCCCACCACTACCAGTACAGGACCGTCAGCCCCCCACCACTACCAGTACAGGACCGTCAGCCCCCCACCACTACCAGTACAGGACCGTCAGCCCCCCACCACTACCAGTACAGGACCGTCAGCCCCCCACCACTACCAGCACGTAACCGTCATTCCCCCACCACTACCAGTACAGGACCGTCAGCCCCCCACCACTACCAGTACAGGACCATCAGTCCCCCACCACTACCAGTACATGACCGTCAGCCCCCCACCACTACCAGTACAGGACCGTCAGCCCCCCCCCACTACCAGCACGTGACCGTCAGCCCCCCCCCACTACCAGTACAGGACCGTCAGTCCCCCACCACTACCAGTACAGGACCGTCAGCCCCCCCCACGCCCCCCCCACCACTACCAGTACGTGACCGTCAGCCCCCCCCACCACTACCAGCACGTGACCGTCAGCCCCCCACCACTACCAGCACAGGACCGTCAGCCCCCCACCACTACCAGCACAGGACCATCAGCCCCCCCACCACTACCAGCACAGGACCGTCAGCCCCCCCACCACTACCAGCACAGGACCGTCAGCCCCCCCACCACTACCAGCACAGGACCGTCAGCCCCCCCACCACTACCAGCACAGGACCGTCATCCCCCCCCACCACTACCAGCACAGGACCGTCATCCCCCCCACCACTACCAGCACAGGACCGTCAGCCCCCCCACCACTACCAGTACAGGACCGTCAGCCCCCCCACCACTACCAGTACAGGACAGTCAGTCCCCCACCACTACCAGTACATGACCGTCAGCCCCCCACCACTACCAGTACATGACCGTCAGCCCCCCACCACTACCAGTACAGGACAGTCAGCCCCCCACCACTACCAGTACAGGACCGTCAGCCCCCCACCACTACCAGCACGTAACCATCATTCCCCCACCACTACCAGTACAGGACCGTCAGTCCCCCACCACTACCAGTACAGGACCGTCAGTCCCCCACCACTACCAGTACAGGACCGTCAGCCCCCCACCACTACCAGTACAGGACCGTCAGCCCCCCACCACTACCAGTACAGGACCGTCAGTCCCCCACCACTACCAGTACATGACCGGCAGCCCCCCCCCACTACCAGCACGTGACCGTCAGCCCCCCCCCACAACCAGTACAGGACCGTCAGTCCCCCACCACTACCAGTACAGGACCCCGTCAGCCCCCCCCCCCCCCACTACCAGTACAGGACCGTCAGCCCCCCACCACTACCAGTACGTGACCGTCAGCCCCCCCCCACTACCAGTACAGGACCGTCAGCCCCCCAACACTACCAGCACGTGACCGTCATTCCCCCACCACTACCAGTACAGGACCGTCAGTCCCCCACCACTACCAGTACATGACCGTCAGCCCCCCCCCCCCCCCACTACCAGCACGTGACCGTCACCCCCCCCACTACCAGTACAGGACCGTCAGTCCCCCACCACTACCAGTACAGGACCGTCAGCCCCCCCCCACTACCAGTACAGGACCGTCAGCCCCCCACCACTACCAGCACGTGACCGTCAGCCCCCCCCCCACTACCAGTACAGGACCGTCAGCCCCTCACCACTACCAGCACGTGACCGTCAGTCCCCCACCACTACCAGTACAGGACCGTCAGTCCCCCACCACTACCAGTACAGGACCGTCAGTCCCCCACCACTACCAGTACATGACCGTCAGTCCTCCACCACTACCAGTACAGGACCGTCAGTCCCCCACCACTACCAGTACAGGACCGTCAGTCCCCCACCACTACCAGTACAGGACCGTCAGTCCCCCACCACTACCAGTACAGGACCGTCATCCCCCCACCACTACCAGTACATGACCGTCAGCCCCCCACCACTACCAGTACATGACCGTCAGCCCCCCACCACTACCAGTACAGGACCGTCAGCCCCCCACCACTACCAGTACAGGACCGTCAGTCCCCCACCACTACCAGTACAGGACCGTCAGCCCCCCCCACCACTACCAGTACAGGACCGTCAGCCCCCCCCACCACTACCAGTACAGGACCGTCAGCCCCCCCCACGCCCCCCCACCACTACCAGAACGTGACCGTCAGCCCCCCACACCACTACCAGCACGTGACCGTCAGCCCCCCACCACTACCAGTACAGGACCGTCAGCCCCCCCAGCACTACCAGTACCTGACCGCCAGCCCCCCCACCACTACCAGTACAGGACCGTCAGTCCCCCACCACTACCAGTACAGGACCGTCAGGCCCCCCCACCACTACCAGTACAGGACCGTCAGCCCCCCCCACGCCCCCCCCACCACTACCAGTACATGACCGTCAGCCCCCCCCACCACTACCAGCACGTGACCGTCAGCCCCCCCCACCACTACCAGCACGTGACCGTCAGCCCCCCACCACTACCAGCACGTGACCGTCAGCCCCCCACCACTACCAGCACGTGACCGTCAGCCCCCCACCACTACCAGCACGTGACCGTCAGCCCCCCACCACTACCAGCACGTGACCGTCAGCCCCCCACCACTACCAGCACGTGACCGTCAGCCCCCCACTACTACCAGTACAGGACCGTCAGCCCCCCACCACTACCAGTACAGGACCGTCAGCCCCCCCACAACTACCAGTACATGACCGTCATCCCCCCACCACTACCAGTACAGGACCGTCAGCCCCCACCACCACCAGTACAGGACCGTCAGCCCCCACCACTACCAGTACAGGACCGTCAGCCCCCCACCACTACCAGTACAGGACCGTCAGCCCCCCACCACTACCAGCACAGGACCGTCAGCCCCCACCACTACCAGTACAGGACCGTCAGCCCCCCACCACTACCAGTACAGGACCGTCAGCCCCCACCACTACCAGTACAGGAGCGTCAGCCCCCCCCACCACTACCAGTACAGGACCGTCAGCCCCCCACCACTACCAGTACAGGACCGTCAGCCCCCCCACCACTACCAGTACAGGACCGTCAGCCCCCCACCACTACCAGTACAGGACCGTCAGCGCCCCACCACTACCAGTACAGGACCGTCAGCCCCCCACCACTACCAGTACAGGACCGTCAGCGCCCCACCACTACCAGTACAGGACCGTCAGCCCCCCACCACTACCAGTACAGGACCGTCAGTCCCCCACCACTACCAGTACAGGACCGTCAGTCCCCCACCACTACCAGTACAGGACCGTCAGTCCCCCACCACTACCAGTACAGGACCGTCATCCCCCCACCACTACCAGTACATGACCGTCAGCCCCCCACCACTACCAGTACATGACCGTCAGCCCCCCACCACTACCAGTACAGGACCGTCAGCCCCCCACCACTACCAGTACAGGACCGTCAGTCCCCCACCACTACCAGTACAGGACCGTCAGCCCCCCCCACCACTACCAGTACAGGACCGTCAGCCCCCCCCACCACTACCAGTACAGGACCGTCAGCCCCCCCCACGCCCCCCCACCACTACCAGAACGTGACCGTCAGCCCCCCACACCACTACCAGCACGTGACCGTCAGCCCCCCCAGCACTACCAGTACCTGACCGCCAGCCCCCCCACCACTACCAGTACCTGACCGCCAGCCCCCCCACCACTACCAGTACAGGACCGTCAGTCCCCCACCACTACCAGTACAGGACCGTCAGCCCCCCCCACCACTACCAGTACAGGACCGTCAGCCCCCCCCACGCCCCCCCCACCACTACCAGTACATGACCGTCAGCCCCCCCCACCACTACCAGCACGTGACCGTCAGCCCCCCCCACCACTACCAGCACGTGACCGTCAGCCCCCCACCACTACCAGCACGTGACCGTCAGCCCCCCACCACTACCAGCACGTGACCGTCAGCCCCCCACCACTACCAGCACGTGACCGTCAGCCCCCCACCACTACCAGCACGTGACCGTCAGCCCCCCACCACTACCAGTACGTGACCGTCAGCCCCCCACTACTACCAGTACAGGACCGTCAGCCCCCCACCACTACCAGTACAGGACCGTCAGCCCCCCCACAACTACCAGTACATGACCGTCATCCCCCCACCACTACCAGTACAGGACCGTCAGCCCCCACCACCACCAGTACAGGACCGTCAGCCCCCACCACTACCAGTACAGGACCGTCAGCCCCCCACCACTACCAGTACAGGACCGTCAGCCCCCCACCACTACCAGCACAGGACCGTCAGCCCCCACCACTACCAGTACAGGACCGTCAGCCCCCCACCACTACCAGTACAGGACCGTCAGCCCCCACCACTACCAGTACAGGAGCGTCAGCCCCCCCCACCACTACCAGTACAGGACCGTCAGCCCCCCACCACTACCAGTACAGGACCGTCAGCCCCCCCACCACTACCAGTACAGGACCGTCAGCCCCCCACCACTACCAGTACAGGACCGTCAGCGCCCCACCACTACCAGTACAGGACCGTCAGCCCCCCCACCACTACCAGTACAGGACCGTCAGCGCCCCACCACTACCAGTACAGGACCGTCAGCCCCCCACCACTACCAGTACAGGACCGTCAGCCCCCCACCACTACCAGTACAGGACCGTCAGCCCCCCACCACTACCAGTACAGGACCGTCAGCCCCCCCACCACTACCAGTACAGGACCGTCAGCCCCCCCACCACTACCAGTACAGGACCGTCAGCCCCCCACCACTACCAGTACAGGACCGTCAGCCCCCCACCACTACCAGTACAGGACCGTCAGCCCCCCACCACTACCAGTACAGGACCGTCAGCCCCCCACCACTACCAGTACAGGACCGTCAACCCCCCACCACTACCAGTACAGGACCGTCAGCCCCCCACCACTACCAGTACAGGACCGTCAGCCCCCCACCACTACCAGTACAGGACCGTCAGCCCCCCACCACTACCAGTACAGGACCGTCAGCCCCCCACCACTACCAGTACAGGACCGTCAGCCCCCCACCACTACCAGTACAGGAGCGTCAGCCCCCACCACTACCAGTACGTGACCGTCAGCCCCCACCACTACCAGTACAGGACCGTCAGCCCCCCCCACCACTACCAGTACAGGACCGTCAGCCCCCCACCACTACCAGTACGTGACCGTCAGCCCCCACCACTACCAGTACAGGACCGTCAGCCCCCCACCACTACCAGTACAGGACCGTCAGCCCCCCACCACTACCAGTACAGGACCGTCAGCCCCCACCACTACCAGTACAGGACCGTCAGCCCCCCACCACTACCAGTACAGGACCGTCAGCCCCCCCACCACTACCAGTACAGGACGGTCAGCCCCCACCACTACCAGTACAGGACCGTCAGCCCCCCACCACTACCAGTACAGGACCGTCAGCCCCCCCCACCACTACCAGTACAGGACCGTCAGCCCCCCACCACTACCAGTACAGGACCGTCAGCCCCCCCACCACTACCAGTACAGGACCGTCAGCCCCCCACCACTACCAGTACAGGACCGTCAGCCCCCCACCACTACCAGTACAGGACCGTCAGCCCCCCCACCACTACCAGTACAGGACCGTCAGCGCCCCACCACTACCAGTACAGGACCGTCAGCCCCCCACCACTACCAGTACAGGACCGTCAGCCCCCCACCACTACCAGTACAGGACCGTCAGCCCCCCACCACTACCAGTACAGGACCGTCAGCCCCCCCACCACTACCAGTACAGGACCGTCAGCCCCCCCACCACTACCAGTACAGGACCGTCAGCCCCCCACCACTACCAGTACAGGACCGTCAGCCCCCCACCACTACCAGTACAGGACCGTCAGCCCCCCACCACTACCAGTACAGGACCGTCAGCGCCCCACCACTACCAGTACAGGACCGTCAGCCCCCCCCCACTACCAGTACAGGACCGTCAGCCCCCCACCACTACCAGTACGTGACCGTCAGCCCCCCCCCCCCACTACCAGTACAGGACCGTCAGCCCCCCACCACTACCAGCACGTGACCGTCAGTCCCCCACCACTACCAGTACAGGACCGTCAGTCCCCCACCACTACCAGTACAGGACCGTCAGTCCCCCACCACTACCAGTACATGACCGTCAGTCCTCCACCACTACCAGTACAGGACCGTCAGTCCCCCACCACTACCAGTACAGGACCGTCAGTCCCCCACCACTACCAGTACAGGACCGTCAGTCCCCCACCACTACCAGTACAGGACCGTCATCCCCCCACCACTACCAGTACATGACCGTCAGCCCCCCACCACTACCAGTACATGACCGTCAGCCCCCCACCACTACCAGTACAGGACCGTCAGCCCCCCACCACTACCAGTACAGGACCGTCAGTCCCCCACCACTACCAGTACAGGACCGTCAGCCCCCCCCACCACTACCAGTACAGGACCGTCAGCCCCCCCACCACTACCAGTACAGGACCGTCAGCCCCCCCCACGCCCCCCCACCACTACCAGAACGTGACCGTCAGCCCCCCACACCACTACCAGCACGTGACCGTCAGCCCCCCACCACTACCAGTACAGGACCGTCAGCCCCCCCAGCACTACCAGTACCTGACCGCCAGCCCCCCCACCACTACCAGTACAGGACCGTCAGTCCCCCACCACTACCAGTACAGGACCGTCAGCCCCCCCACCACTACCAGTACAGGACCGTCAGCCCCCCCCACGCCCCCCCCACCACTACCAGTACAGGACCGTCAGTCCCCCACCACTACCAGTACGTGACCGTCAGCTCCCCACCACTACCAGTACGTGACCGTCAGCCCCCCCACCACTACCAGCACGTGACCGTCAGTCCCCCACCACTACCAGTACAGGACTGTCAGTCCCCCACCACTACCAGTACATGACCGTCAGTCCTCCACCACTACCAGTACAGGAGCGTCAGCCCCCCACCACTACCAGTACGTGAACGTCATCCCCCCACCACTACCAGTACAGGACCGTCATCCCCCCACCACTACCAGTACAGGACCGTCAGCCCCCCCACCACTACCAGTACAGGAGCGTCAGCCCCCCACCACTACCAGTACGTGAACGTCATCCCCCCACCACTACCAGTACAGGACCGTCATCCCCCCACCACTACCAGTACAGGACCGTCAGCCCCCCCACCACTACCAGTACAGGAGCGTCAGCCCCCCACCACTACCAGTACGTGAACGTCATCCCCCCACCACTACCAGTACAGGACCGTCAGCCCCCCCACCACTACCAGTACAGGACCGTCAGCCCCCCCACCACTACCAGTACGTGAACGTCATCCCCCCACCACTACCAGTACGTGACCGTCAGCCCCCACCACTACCAGTACGTGACCGTCAGCTCCCCACCACTACCAGTACAGGACCGTCAGCCCCCACCACTACCAGTACAGGACCGTCAGCCCCCACCACTACCAGTACAGGACCGTCAGCCCCCACCACTACCAGAACAGGACCGTCAGTCCCCCACCACTACCAGTACAGGACCGTCAGCCCCCCACCACTACCAGTACAGGACCGTCAGCCCCCCACCACTACCAGTACAGGACCGTCAGCCCCCCACCACTACCAGTACAGGACCGTCAGCCCCCCACCACTACCAGTACAGGACCGTCAGCCCCCCACCACTACCAGTACAGGACCGTCAGCCCCCCACCACTACCAGTACAGGACCGTCAGCCCCCCACCACTACCAGTACAGGACCGTCAGCCCCCCACCACTACCAGTACAGGACCGTCAGCCCCCCACCACTACCAGTACAGGACCGTCAGCCCCCCACCACTACCAGTACAGGACCGTCAGCCCCCCACCACTACCAGTACAGGACCGTCAGCCCCCCACCACTACCAGTACAGGAGCGTCAGCCCCCACCACTACCAGTACGTGACCGTCA
Organism: Anomaloglossus baeobatrachus; assembly: GCF_048569485.1. NCBI lineage: Eukaryota > Metazoa > Chordata > Amphibia > Anura > Aromobatidae > Anomaloglossus > Anomaloglossus baeobatrachus. The sequence continues at coordinate 130,255,072 of NC_134364.1, forward strand.
GCCCCCACCACTACCAGTACAGGACCGTCAGCCCCCCCCACCACTACCAGTACAGGACCGTCAGCCCCCCACCACTACCAGTACAGGACCGTCAGCCCCCCCACCACTACCAGTACGTGACCGTCAGCCCCCACCACTACCAGTACAGGACCGTCAGCCCCCCACCACTACCAGTACAGGACCGTCAGCCCCCCACCACTACCAGTACAGGACCGTCAGCCCCCACCACTACCAGTACAGGACCGTCAGCCCCCCACCACTACCAGTACAGGACCGTCAGCCCCCCCACCACTACCAGTACAGGACCGTCAGCCCCCCACCACTACCAGTACAGGACCGTCAGCCCCCCACCACTACCAGTACAGGACCGTCAGCCCCCCACCACTACCAGCACAGGACCGTCAGCCCCCCCACCACTACCAGTACAGGACCGTCAGCCCCCACCACTACCAGTACAGGACCGTCAGCCCCCCACCACTACCAGTACAGGACCGTCAGCCCCCCACCACTACCAGTACAGGACCGTCAGCCCCCCACCACTACCAGTACAGGACCGTCAGCCCCCACCACTACCAGTACAGGAGCGTCAGCCCCCCACCACTACCAGTACAGGACCGTCAGCCCCCCACCACTACCAGTACAGGACCGTCAGCCCCCCACCACTACCAGTACAGGACCGTCAGCCCCCACCACTACCAGTACAGGACCGTCAGCCCCCCCCACCACTACCAGTACAGGACCGTCAGCCCCCCACCACTACCAGTACAGGACCGTCAGCCCCCCCCACCACTACCAGTACAGGACCGTCAGCCCCCCACCACTACCAGTACAGGACCGTCAGCGCCCCACCACTACCAGTACAGGACCGTCAGCCCCCCCACCACTACCAGTACAGGACCGTCAGCGCCCCACCACTACCAGTACAGGACCGTCAGCCCCCCACCACTACCAGCACAGGACCGTCAGCCCCCCCACCACTACCAGTACATGACCGTCAGCCCCCCACCACTACCAGTACAGGACCGTCAGCCCCCCACCACTACCAGTACAGGACCGTCAGCCCCCCACCACTACCAGTACAGGACCGTCAGCCCCCCACCACTACCAGTACAGGACCGTCAGCCCCCCACCACTACCAGTACAGGACCGTCAGCCCCCCCCACCACTACCAGTACAGGACCGTCAGCCCCCCCACCACTACCAGTACAGGACCGTCAGCCCCCCCACCACTACCAGTACAGGACCGTCAGCCCCCCACCACTACCAGTACAGGACCGTCAGCCCCCCACCACTACCAGTACAGGACCGTCAGCCCCCCCACCACTACCAGTACAGGACCGTCAGCCCCCCCACCACTACCAGTACAGGACCGTCAGCCCCCCACCACTACCAGTACAGGACCGTCAGCCCCCCACCACTACCAGTACAGGACCGTCATCCCCCCACCACTACCAGTACAGGACCGTCAGCCCCCCACCACTACCAGTACAGGACCGTCAGCCCCCCACCACTACCAGTACAGGACCGTCAGCCCCCCACCACTACCAGTACAGGACCGTCATCCCCCCACCACTACCAGTACAGGACCGTCATCCCCCCACCACTACCAGTACAGGACCGTCAGCCTCCCCCACCACTACCAGTACAGGACCGTCAGCCCCCCCCACCACTACCAGTACATGACCGTCAGCCCCCCACCACTACCAGTACAGGACCGTCATCCCCCCACCACTACCAGTACAGGACCGTCAGCCTCCCCCACCACTACCAGTACAGGACCGTCAGCCCCCCCCACCACTACCAGTACATGACCGTCAGCCCCCCCACCACTACCAGTACAGGACCGTCAGCCCCCCACCACTACCAGCACAGGACAGTCAGCCCCCCACCACTACCAGTACAGGACCGTCATCCCCCCACCACCACCAGTACAGGACCGTCAGCCCCCCACCACTACCAGTACAGGACCGTCAGCCTCCCACCACTACCAGTACAGGACCGTCAGCCCCCCCACCACTACCAGTACATGACCGTCAGCCTCCCCCACCACTACCAGTACAGGACCGTCAGCCCCCCCCACCACTACCAGTACAGGACCGTCAGCCCCCCCCACCACTACCAGTACATGACCGTCAGCCCCCCACCACTACCAGTACAGGACCGTCATCCCCCCACCACTACCAGTACAGGACCGTCAGCCTCCCCCACCACTACCAGTACAGGACCGTCAGCCCCCCCCACCACTACCAGTACATGACCGTCAGCCCCCCCACCACTACCAGTACAGGACCGTCAGCCCCCCACCACTACCAGCACAGGACAGTCAGCCCCCCACCACTACCAGTACAGGACCGTCATCCCCCCACCACCACCAGTACAGGACCGTCAGCCCCCCACCACTACCAGTACAGGACCGTCAGCCCCCCACCACTACCAGTACACCACCATAATAATATGTATTCCCTTTTATAGCGCTATTAATTCCATAGCGCTGTACACACATCATCACTGTCCCCATTGGGGCTCTCCACAGCGCAGCCTCCTGTGCCCCCTTCTCTCCGCCCCCGGGGTCACCTCTCGCGCAGTCGCTCCGTAATATAATCCTTTCCAGATTTTCTCTTTCCGCTAAACAGAAGAACCAGCCGGGGAGCCGCCATCACTGCCCGGCACCGGAGCCACGCCCACACACAGTGCGGACACGCCCCCGGCACCGCTAACCCCGCCCGAACACTGCTAGGTCCGCCCACACACGGCTCGTTTCCGTGACTCCAGGTTCTACTCCCGCCCAGTCTCCAGAGTGAGCCCGCCTCCTGCTCACAGTCACGCCACCCAATCAGGAGCATGACAGAGGCGGCGCAGCCAATCACAGGCCGGTTTTGGCAGCTGTAAGAAAAATCTGTATCCCTAACACCCCAGCCTCCTCTGCAGCCTCCTCTGTCCTTCAGCCTCCTCCATCCAGCCTCCTCTGTCCTCCCTCCTCTGCAGCCTCCTCTGTCCTTCAGCCTCCTCCTCCATCCAGCCTCCTCTGTCCTCCCTCCTCTGCAGCCTCCTCTGTCCTTCAGCCTCCTCCTCCATCCAGCCTCCTCTGTTCTCCTCTACAAACTCCCATGTCCTTTAGCCTCCACCCTCCTCTACAGACTCCTCTGCAGCCTCCTTTGTCCTTAAGCCTACAGACTCAACTCCTCTGTCCTCCCTCCAGACTCCTCTACAGTCTCCTCTGTCCTCCTCTTCAGCTTACTCTGTCTTCCTCCCTCCAGACTCCTCTATCCTCCTCCCTCCAGACTCCTCTACAGTCTCCTCTGTCCTCCTCCCTCCAGACTCCTCTAGTCTCCTCTGTCCTCCTCCCTCCAGCCTCTATAGTCTCCTCTGTCCTCCTTCCTCCAGACTCCTCTATAGCCTCCTCTGTCCTCCTTCCTCCAGACTCCTCTGCAGCCTCCCTTTATTCCCACCAGACTCCTCTGTCCTCCTCCCTTCAGCTCCCTGTCCTCCCTCCAGACTCCTTTGCAGCCTCCTTTGTCCTCCTCTCCAGCCTAGTCTGTCTTTTTTCCCTCCAGGTTCCTCTGCAGCCTCCTCTGTCCTCCCTCCAGCCTCCTCTGTTCTCCTTCAAGACTTCTGTCCTTCTCCCTCCATTACCCTCCAGTCTCATCTCTCCTCCCTCCAGACTCCTGTTTAGCTTCCTCTGTCCTCCCTTCAGCTTCCTCTGCTGTTCTTCCTCAAGACTCCTGTTCTGTCTCCAGCTTCCTCTGTCCTCACTCCAGACTTCTGTCCTCCTCCCTCCAGACTCCTCTGCAGCCTCCTCTCTCCAACCTCCTCTGCAGCATCTTCAGTCCTCCCTTCAGCCTCTTCTCTCCAGACTCCTCTTAAGCCTCCTCGGTCCTCTGCAGCCTCCTCTGTCCTCCCTCCAGGATCCTCTGCAGCCTTCTCTTTCCAGACTCCTTTGTCCTCCAGACTTCTCTGCAGACCTCTGTCCTCCTTCCAGATTCCTCTCTCCAGCCTCCTCTGTCCTCTTCCCTCCAGACTAATCTGTCCTTTACCTTCCTCCTGAGACACCTGTAGCCTCCTCTATTTTCCTCTACAGCATCTTCTGCCCTCCTCCCAGACTCCTTTGTCCTCAGCCTTCTCTGCAGACCCCTGTCCTCCTTCCAGAGTCCTCCCTCCAGCCTCCTCTGTCCTCCTCCCTCCTCTGTCCTCCTCCCTCCAAACTCCTCTACAGTCTCCTGTCCTCCTCCCTCCAGACTCCTCTATAGTCTCCTGTCCTCCTCCCTCCAGACTCCTCTACAGTCTCCTGTCCTCCTCCCTCCAGACTCCTCTACAGTCTCCTGTCCTCCTCCCTCCAGACTCCTCTACAGTCTCCTGTCCTCCTCCCTCCAGACTCCTCTACAGTCTCCTGTCCTCCTCCCTCCAGACCCCTCTACAGTCTCCTGTCCTCCTCCCTCCAGACCCCTCTACAGTCTCCTGTCCTCCTCCCTCCAGACTCCTCTACAGTCTCCTGTCCTCCTCCCTCCTGTCTTCCATCCCCTTTTTCCTCCTGGCTGATTCCTGCTACCTTACAGCAGGTATAGGGGCAGATCACCGTCCTCCCCTGTGAGTGCCCTCACCGCTGCGTCTGATCATCGCCTGCAGTAGTGCCTGGGTCACGGTCCACCCTGCCCCCTCCATCGTGTCGGCTCTTATAATCGACCGTTGTGCTTGTCGTCGTCACTGGGGAACCATTTGCCAAGAAATGGAGCAGCAGAGGCAGAGTGAAAGGCCACTCATCTGTCCCCTGTCCGGGGTGGTCCACACCCGGCTCTATAGAGCTGCGCTCCTCCCTGCCGGGTGCGCCTCTGCCCTCGGGTACATTGTAGGGCCCGCTTGTGCATTGTAGGGCCTGTGTGGTATGTCAGATCGCTGCGGGAAAGATTTTGGAGGATCAGTGTTTTATATTTAATGTAACCAAAAGCATCAGGACCTTGTGCTATGCCTGTCCTCAAGAGAGACTCCCCTCTCCCTCCGTCCCTGGACAGCCTCCTTTACTCCTCGCACCTTCACCGCCATCCCCCCACTCAGACTCCCCTCCACCTCCCTAGACTCTCCTCGCTACCCGAATTCCCCCCCCCCCCCGATTTCCGCATCCTAGAATTGCCAATGTATGTAAAGCGCTGTGGAATTAATATTTATTCAGTTATATAGCGCTATTATCTCCTCTGTTACCGACCCTGACTCCCAAACTCCCCTACCCTCAACTCTCATGCTTGGGAGACCCCTTCGCCCTCGCACCCTTCTCTGCTGCTGGCCCTCGCTCCCCAGACTCCCTTCTGCCCCCCACTCTCGTATTTGGGATTCCCCTTTGCCCTCGCTCCCCAGACTCCCTTCTGCCCCCCACTCTCGTATTTGGGATTCCCCTTTGCCCTCGCTCCCCAGACTCCCTTCTGCCCCCCACTCTCGTATTTGGGATTCCCCTTTGCCCTCGCTCCCCAGACTCCCTTCTGCCCCCCACTCTCGTATTTGGGATTCGCCTTTGCCCTCGCTCCCCAGACTCCCTTCTGCCCCCCACTCTAGTATTTGGGATTCCCCTTTGCCCTCGCTCCCCAGACTCCCTTCTGCCCCCGACTCTCATGCTTGGGATTCCCCTTTGCCCTCGCTCCCCAGACTCCCTTCTGCCCCCCACTCTCGTATTTGGGATTCCCCTTTGCCCTCGCTCCCCAGACTCCCTTCTGCCCCCCACTCTCGTATTTGGGATTCTCCTTTGCCTTTGCACCCTGGACCCCTCTTCGCCACCAATAATCGCTCCCCAGACTCCCCTCCGCCCCAGACTCTCGTACTTGGGAATCCTGTCTGCTGTGACACCTTTTCCAAAAAAAAAAAAGTTTGCACTCTGAAATACTAAAGCCTGAAAGCCATGAATGTGAGAATACCGGCCTGCATTACTGCTCAGGAAATTAAGAAAATCAGATATTTAACATACAAAATCGGCCATTTTCTAGTTGCCCAGTCGCCGCGTCATGGCATATCTCGTATACTGGGAACCTACTCTGTACTGAAGCCGCTCTCGGGGTTACCTCCTGTGTGTGGCACGTAGGAACCACTATTTCCAAGCCAACTGTCAACACCTAGCACCCTGCTATTCTTTATGCTTGACTGACAGTGGACATCTCCAATTTTCAGGGGTAACCCTCTGCTCAGCATGGACAGGGCAGCCCCCCATAGTATAACACAAAAAACTGGAACGTTTTAGAACTTTTATTTCCAAAGTGCATTAGTTCAGTGAGAATTAAATTAAAACAGCAAACCACAATAAACACACAACAAAATAAAAAGCGACCCAGTGTGTGGACGAGAAGAGCAGCGGTGAACGCAGGACCATCCTCCAAGACAATCGGGAGAGGAGCAGCACCAGGCTCCATCTGCAGCGAGGACACTCACCACCCAAGGCCAGAAGGGAAGGAAACACAAGAAGTACAAGGGCACAGGACAGGTATGGAGACGTCTTCTCTCACAGCTCCACGTCTGGCCTCTGCCCCGCTGCTGCCTGCTGGGTGGTCTGTCCTTGCTGCCATGGTGGCTGCGTGGTGGCTAGTACAGTGCAGCTAGTAGGTGGCCATTCTACTATGTGTAATTTACGGTTGGTCGGTAGAGATTGGGGGAAAAAGGTTTCTGCCTCTGTGGCATGGACAGGACCTCTATTAATTGGACCGACTTCCGTCCTTAATCATGAACGTCTTAGCCATTATGGCAGTGACTGCCACTGAAATCACGTGGACCTCTCTGCCGTGGCCAGAACGATACTATGTAGGGGCAGCTTCTCGGTCATCTACAGCCCGAAGGCCAGGAAAACATAAGGAATAAACCAGAACGGACGTCAGCTTCTAGGTTCGCACCACTCACTGATCGGACGCTTTTTCTCTTCCCGGGGGGGGAAAGGGCAACACTACACCTCCCCACAACCCAACCCTAATACTGGTGTCAGCACAGATTACTGGTGAGAATGGCTATTATCTTAAAACTATTGTCTATCATCTTCCTATAAGAAAGATCAAAGCAAAAACAACAACAGCAAAGACGTAACAAGGTGGAAAACTGGAGGGAAAACCCGTTCTGTGGAGCAGAAGGCACGAGATGGAAAGAGAGGGCGAAAACCAGCAAATAGTGCAAAGTCCTGGAAGACGTCACGTGGCCATGAGCAGCGAGGACTATGGAAGCGCGTGACGGTAAGGCAGCAACGGGCAATACAACATCTTCCCAATTCTACTATCTCCTTAATATGAACACCCCCCTCCAGGCAATGGAAACCATCACTGGGACAGGTGAAGAAAATGAATTGGGGACAAAATGACTAATGTCTCCTGGGGAAATTAGGAGGGTCATCGTGCTTGTGGTGGTTGTCCATTGGTCTGCTCTCTTCAGCATTGTTGTGGTGACCATGTCTATCCTTGTGATGTCCATGCTTATGGTGGTCTTTGTCCTTGTGATAGTTTCTATCCCGGTCATCCGTATGCCTATGTTCTTTGTCATATTTGTGGTGGTAGTCCTCATCCCTGTCATCTTTATGCTTATGATCTTTGCCATGCTTGTGGTAGTCCCCATCCTCATGGCTTTTGTCGTGGTGGTAGTCCCCATCCCTGTTGTCCCCATGCTTATGGTCTTTGTAATACTTATGGTAGTCCCCATGCTTATGGCCCTTGTCATGCTTGTGGTGGTAGTCCCCATCCCCGTCGTTCTTACGATTATGGGTTTTGTCATGCTTGTGGACGTAGTCCCCATGTTTATGGCTTGTGCCATGCTTGTGGTGGTAGTCCCCATGCTTATGGCCCTGATCATGCTTGTGGTCGTAATCCCCATCCCTGTTGCCCCTATCCTCATGGACTTTGTCTTGGTTACTGTAGTAATCCCCATGCTCATGACCTTTGTCATGCTTGTGGGGGTAGTTCCTATGCACAAGGTCTTTGTCGTGTTTGTGGTGGTAATCCCCATCCTTGTTGCCCCCCTGGTCATGGCCTTTGTCATGCTTGTGGGGGTAGTCCCTATGCTCATGGCCTTTGTCATGCTTGTGGTGGTAATCCCCATCCCTGTCCTTGGCCATTTCATGCTTTTGATGATAATTTCCATGTTTGTCCTTGTTATGTTTTTGGTAGTCCTCTTGCCCGTTCCCAGGTTCCTCATATTTGAAGTGGTGCCCTCTACGTCTGCCATCATCCTCCTGCTTCTGGTTGTAACTTACTGTAGGGTAATGTTGATTAAATTTGTGATTGAAGTCAGGCTGTCCATGTCTGTGGTCACCACCTGTCCATGGTTTATGATCACGGTGGTCTCCATAACTCTCGGACAACTGATGCAACTTGTTGTTGGCGTCTTTCTCACGTTTCTTTGACCAATAATGCTCATGTTCTCTGTCTTCCTTGACTTTATTGGGGCTCTTACCTTTATATTTGTAAGAATCTATTCCGGATTCCTCATCAAGAGACGGCTGCTTCTTGTAGGAGTTGTGCTTGTCTTGACGTTTCTTCCAGTCGCCATCTTTCTCATATTTTTTGTCAAAGTGGCGATCATTGTGTTGACCTCCCCCAGGCTTGTTGTCAGGGTATTTGGGTTTCTTCTCAGAATGGTGGCCATGATGATGAAAAGAGCCATCGTTCCCAGCATGGTCGTTGTATTTGGGTGATCGGTGGTGGCTTTTGGCATTAGGTTTGTGTTCCTTCTCAAATTTATGGTCAGATTTTTCTTCGTTCGGAGTGTTTGTAGGCCACATCTTGAGGTCACGGGACTCTACATGGTGGTCAGTCCTGATGGGCTTGTTATCCACGGGATGTTTGTGATTGGAACGGTTGAGACCTTGGTCATAAGTCTCCAGTTTTCCAGATTGTTTGTAGTACTTCGTTTTCCGCTGCTCATCCTTCTTGGCAAATCTATAAGAGGAATTAAGACCTGGAAGACGTTATTAGAGGAAGTGTCAGTAACTGGTCAAAAAATATAATAACTGGATGATCTACAAGTAAAACTGCTGCCCCCCAACTGGTACAACAAGGGAAGAGAGCAACGTGGCAGCGCTGGGACGGCTGGAGGTCTCCTAAACAAGGATGGCTAAAATAGATAATGCTGTGGAAATACAAGCGCAGCTCAACAAGCTAGAATGTCAGCAAAAGGTTAATTTCAGTAATTCAATACAAAAAGGGAAACGCGTATATTATATAGAGTCATTACACACAGAGGGATCTATTCCTATATATTATCTAGAGTCATTACACACAGAGGGATCTATTCCTATTATATAGAGTCATTACACACAGAGGGATCTATTCCTATATATTATCTAGAGTCATTACACACAGAGGGATCTATTCCTATTATATAGAGTCATTACACACAGAGGGATCTATTCCTATATATTATCTAGAGTCATTACACACAGAGGGATCTATTCCTATATATTATATAGAGTCATTACACACAGAGGGATCTATTCCTATATATTATATAGAGTCATTACACACAGAGGGATGTGTTCCTATATATTATAGAGTCATTACACACAGAGGAATCTATTCCTATATATTATATAGTCATTACACACAGAGGAATCTATTCCTATATATGATATAGTCATTACACACAGAGGGATCTATTCCTATATATTAGAGTCATTACACACAGAGGAATCTATTCAAATATATATTATATAGAGTCATTACACACAGAGGGATGTGTTCCTATATATTATAGAGTCATTACACACAGAGGAATCTATTCCTATATATTATATAGTCATTACACACAGAGGAATCTATTCCTATATATTATATAGTCATTACACACAGAGGGATCTATTCCTATATATGATATAGTCATTACACACAGAGGGATCTATTCCTATATATGATATAGTCATTACACACAGAGGGATCTATTCCTATATATTATAGAGTCATTACACACAGAGGAATCTATTCAAATATATATTATATAGAGTCATTACACACAGAGGGATGTGTTCCTATATATTATAGAGTCATTACACACAGAGGAATCTATTCCTATATATTATATAGTCATTACACACAGAGGAATCTATTCCTATATATTATATAGTCATTACACACAGAGGGATCTATTCCTATATATGATATAGTCATTACACACAGAGGGATCTATTCCTATATATGATATAGTCATTACACACAGAGGGATCTGTTCCTATATATTATATAGTCATTACACACAGAGGGATCTGTTCCTATTATATAGAGTCATTACACACAGAAGGATGTATTCCTATATATTATATAGAGTCATTACACACAGAGGGATCTATTCCTATATATTATATAGGGTCATTACACACAGAGAGATCAATTCCTATATATTATATAGGGTCATTACACACAGAGGGATCTATTCCTATATATTATATAGAGTCATTACACACAGAGGGATCTATTACTATATATTATATAGGGTCATTACACACAGAGAGATCAATTCCTATATATTATATAGGGTCATTACACACAGAGGGATCTATTCCTATATATTATATAGAGTCATTACACACAGAGGGATCAATTCCTATATATTATATAGGGTCATTACACACAGAGGGATCTATTCCTATATATTATATAGAGACATTACACACAGAGGAATCTATTCCTATATATTATATAGTCATTACACACAGAGGGATCTATTCCTATATATTATATAGAGTCATTACACACAGAGGGATCAATTCCTATATATTATATAGGGTCATTACACACAGAGGGATCTATTCCTATATATTATATAGAGACATTACACACAGAGGGATCTATTCCTATATATTATATAGGGTCATTACACACAGAGGGATCTATTCCTATATATTATATAGGGTCATTACACACAGAGGAATCTATTCCTATATATTATATAGTCATTACACACAGAGGGATCTATTCCTATATATGATATAGTCATTACACACAGAGGGATCTATTCCTATATATGATATAGTCATTACACACAGAGGGATCTATTCCTATATATTATAGAGTCATTACACACAGAGGAATCTATTCAAATATATATTATATAGAGTCATTACACACAGAGGGATGTGTTCCTATATATTATAGAGTCATTACACACAGAGGAATCTATTCCTATATATTATATAGTCATTACACACAGAGGAATCTATTCCTATATATTATATAGTCATTACACACAGAGGGATCTATTCCTATATATGATATAGTCATTACACACAGAGGGATCTATTCCTATATATGATATAGTCATTACACACAGAGGGATCTGTTCCTATATATTATATAGTCATTACACACAGAGGGATCTGTTCCTATTATATAGAGTCATTACACACAGAAGGATGTATTCCTATATATTATATAGAGTCATTACACACAGAGGGATCTATTCCTATATATTATATAGGGTCATTACACACAGAGAGATCAATTCCTATATATTATATAGGGTCATTACACACAGAGGGATCTATTCCTATATATTATATAGAGTCATTACACACAGAGGGATCTATTACTATATATTATATAGGGTCATTACACACAGAGAGATCAATTCCTATATATTATATAGGGTCATTACACACAGAGGGATCTATTCCTATATATTATATAGAGTCATTACACACAGAGGGATCAATTCCTATATATTATATAGGGTCATTACACACAGAGGGATCTATTCCTATATATTATATAGAGACATTACACACAGAGGAATCTATTCCTATATATTATATAGTCATTACACACAGAGGGATCTATTCCTATATATTATATAGAGTCATTACACACAGAGGGATCAATTCCTATATATTATATAGGGTCATTACACACAGAGGGATCTATTCCTATATATTATATAGAGACATTACACACAGAGGGATCTATTCCTATATATTATATAGGGTCATTACACACAGAGGGATCTATTCCTATATATTATATAGAGTCATTACACACAGAGGGATCTATTTCATGTGTTTATTTCTGTTAATGTTGATGATTATGGGTTACAGCCAATGAAAACCCAAAAAGTCATTATCTCAGAAAATTAGAATTTTATAGAAGACCAACTGAAAAATTTTTTAACCCCAGAAATGTTGGCGCCTCCTGAAAAGTCTGTGCAGTAAATGCCTCAATACTTTGGTTGTGGCTCCTTTTGCATGAATTCCTGCATCAATGCGGCAATGTGGCAGGAGGCGATCAGCCTGTGGCACTGCTGAGGGGTTATGGAGCCCAGGTTGCTTTGATAGCCGCCTTCAGCTCGTCTGCATTGTTGGCTCTGGTGTCTCTCATAGGTTCTCTATGGGGTTTAGGTCAGGCGAGTTTGCTGCCAATCTAGCACAGTGATACTGTGGTTAGTAAACCAGGTATTGATACTGTTGGCAGTGTGGACAGGGGCCAAGTCCTGCAGGAAAATGACATTTCCAGCTCCAAAAAGCTTGTCTGCAGAGGGAAGCATGAAGTGCTGTACAATGTCCTGGTAGATGGCTGCGCTGACTTTGGTCTTGATAAAGCACAGTGGAGTTTCACCAGCAGATGACATGGCCCAAACCATCACTGATTGTGGAGACTTCACACCAGACCTCAGCAACTTGGATTGTGGCCTCCACTTTTCCTCCAGACTCTGGGACCGCGATTTCCACATGAAATGCAAAATTTACTTTCATCTGAAAATAACACCTTGGACGCTGAGAACAGTCCAGGTCCGTTTCTCCTTGGCCCAGGTAAGACACTTCTGGCGTTGTCTTTTGGTCATGAGCGGTGACACAAGGAATGTGACAGTTGTAGCCCATGGCCTGGATACGTCTGTGTGCGGTGGCTCTAGGAGCACTGACTCCAGCAGCGTCCACTCCTTGTGAATCTCCCCAAAAAGTTTTGATTGGCCTTTTCCTAACAATCCTATCAAGGCTGCGGTTCTCCCGGTTGTTTGTGCACCTTTTTCTACCGCACTTTTCTCTTCCACACAACTTTCCATCAATAGGCTTGGACACATCACTCTGTGTACAGTCAGCTTCTTTATCAATGACCTTTTGTGGCTTACCCTCCTTGTGGAGTGTGTCAATGACTGTCTTCTGTACATCTGTCAAGTCAGTAGTCTTCCCCATGATTGTGTGGCCTACTGAACCAGACTAAGGGACCATTTTAAAAGCTTAGGATGCCTTTACAGGTGTTTTGTGGTAATTATTCTAATTTTCTGAGGTAATGACATTTGGATTTTCATTGCCTGTAAGCCACAATCATCAACATTAACAGAAATAAACATGTAAAATAGATCCCTCTGTGTGTAATGACTCTATATAATATATAGGAATAGATCCCTCTGTGTGTAATGATTCTATATAATATATAGGAATAGATCCCTCTGTGTGTAATGATTCTATATAATATATAGGAATAGATCCCTATGTGTGTAATGACTCTATATAATATATAGGAATAGATCCCTATGTGTGTAATGACTCTATATAATATATAGGAATAGATCCCTCTGTGTGTAATGACTCTATATAATATATAGGAATAGATCCCTCTGTGTGTAATGACTCTATATAATATATAGGAATAGATCCCTCCGTGTGTAATGATTCTATATAATATATAGGAATAGATCCCTCTGTGTGTAATGATTCTATATAATATATAGGAATAGATCCCTCTGTGTGTAATGATTCTATATAATATATAGGAATAGATCCCTATGTGTGTAATGACTCTATATAATATATAGGAATAGATCCCTCTGTGTGTAATGACTATATAATATATAGGAATAGATCCCTCTGTGTGTAATGACTCTATATAATATATGTGTTTCCTTTTTGTATTGAATTACTGAAATAAATGAACTTTTTGCTGACATTCTAATTTCTTGAGACGCACGTGTAGATCCCTCCGGTATGTTGTGTTAACCACTCATGACGTCAAGGACTTAATGACAACAAGCATGGCCTCCACAGATTGCTAACCCCAGCGCGTGCTAGAATAGCAGCTAGTCTGGTTGATACGAGCACACGATTACCGCGTTTAGAGTTCGGGGCAGATAGACTCACCTTTTCTTGGTGGCGGCTTCTCCAAAGAAGTTGGTATAGACATATCTCTCAAAGTCATCCACGATGTCATCATCCCCCGTCTCTTTTCTGGCCAGATCCTCCAGGAAATCCTCCACGTCATCCACAAAGTCCTTAAAGCGGATCTTGTGGTGGGAGAAGACTTGGCCCTCAAAGAAGCCGTCCAGAAGAGGTGTGAGCTCGGGAAGATGCTCTGACAGCTGGGACTTGGTCAGGAAATTCAGCAGGACTTCCTCAAAATGCTTTCTCTGCACCGGCTTCAGCTCCACATTGAACAGATCCACACCGTCCTTACGGGCACAGTCTTCCAGCCCAGAGCATCCTTCGGGAACCCGGTACTGATGGTCTGAGAGCTTCTTCCAGAACTTGTTGTGGTCATGGTGCCGATGATCTTTTCTTTTGTCGCCATCCTGCGGTCTCTTGTAACTGTCTGTGAAGTCCCTCTGCCCCTTCCGAGGATGAAACCCTTCCCCAGACTCCCCTTGATGATGTCGGTGGTGCGCAGAGTCCTTGCTCCTGTGCTCTCTGGCCTTGTTCTTCCAGTTCTCGCTGTCCTCTGGGACCTCGCCTCCAGCTTTCTCCCCCTCCCAGTGCCGATGCTTCTTATCCCGCCAGTGCCTGTCCTCCTGCTTTTTGGTTTTCCATTCTTCATGCTGTGACTCTTGGTGACTCTCCTCCGTCCAGCGCTTGCTGTGCTCCTTGCTGTGTTTGTAATGGGGCTTTTTGAGGTCTCCTCCTGGACTGGAGAGGTTTGCAGACTTGTCGGCCCTCTTCCACTCCTTATGGTGATGGTCCCTCCTTTCTTCTCCCACTTGCGTTTTCCTTCTTTGTGCATGTTCCACGTACTTCTTCTCCCACGTTTCGGACCTCTGAGCCTCCATGGCCAACTTGCTGCTCATCTCAGAGATCCTCTCTCTTAGTAACTTCTCGTCCTCACCTTCGGAGCTTTTCGTCACTAGATTGTCTAGATCTTGTCTGATGGAGACCACCAACAGCCGCTGCTTGTCCAGCTCCTGCCGGAGCATTTGAGACTCGGCCACCAGGGTCTCCTTCTGAGGCAAGAAGCCTTCAATCTGTGTCTGGAGGGTTCCCAGCTCCACCTTCAGCTGGGAGTTCTCAACAACCAAAGACTCCTTCTCCACGTCACTGCTCTCCAGCACCTCCAGCTTCTCCTGTAAATTCTGCAGCTCCTCCTTAGCGGACAAGTGTGCGGTCTCCTCCTTCAGGAGCGCTTCCTTCAGTCTGAGGTTTTCTTCAGTCACTGCTGGATGATTGGGCCCTGAAGTCACGTTCTCCCCATCGCTGATGGATAGCAGAGCTTCTAACTCCTCTTTCTGTGCCTATAGATGAAAACATTGGGTCACACAGAATCCCCCATGTACACACACTCACCCACCCCCTCAGTGGTCTACCCAAGAGATGACCCCAAGTGTTCCCCCCTCAACCACATATACAGGACACACAGCTTTCCATAGTTAGGGGTAGTTACATGAAACTATCACCAAATTGTCATATGGCTCAGAGCAGTGTGTTACAGTGCGTCAGCCGAGCTACGAAAGATGGCAAAATAGGACTGAGTGCAGCTCTGGAGGATAAGACACAATGTAACAGCAGAATAGTGAGTGCAGCTCTGGAGGATAAGACACAATGTAACAGCAGAATAGTGAGTGCAGCTCTGGAGGATAAGACACAATGTAACAGCAGAATAGTGAGTGCAGCTCTGGAGGATAAGACACGATGTAACAGCAGAATAGTGAGTGCAGCTCTGGAGGATAAGACACGATGTAACAGCAGAATAGTGAGTGTAGCTCTGGAGGTGACTGGAGGATAAGACACTTTGTAGCTCAGGTGACATGTGATTAGGATGACACAAAACAGTGAATCATATTTTGGGCTTGCATCACCTGAAGCTTGGCCTGCATGTGCCGAATATCCTGGTTTTCCTTAGCGACCTTGTCTAGGAGGCCACTCACAACTTGCAAGCTGTTCGGATCCCCCGTGAACTGGTCCGCGTGCTGCTCGATCCACTCCTGACCGAAGAAAAAAAGAGAGGAAAGTCAGACACACAGGGGGCGGGGCAGCCAGACACACAGGGGGCGGGGCAGCCAGACACACAGGGGGCGGGTCAGCCAGACACACAGGGGGCGGGGCAGCCAGACACACAGGGGGCGGGTCAGCCAGACACACAGGGGGCGGGTCAGCCAGACACACAGGGGGCGGGTCAGCCAGACACACAGGGGGCGGGTCAGCCAGACACACAGGGGGCGGGTCAGCCAGACACACAGGGGGCGGGTCAGCCAGACACACAGGGGGCGGGTCAGCCAGACACACAGGGGGCGGGTCAGCCAGACACACAGGGGGCGGGTCAGCCAGACACACAGGGGGAGGGTCAGCCAGACACACAGGGGGCGGGTCAGCCAGACACACAGGGGGCGGGTCAGCCAGACACACAGGGGGCGGGTCAGCCAGACACACAGGGGGCGGGTCAGCCAGACACACAGGGGGCGGGTCAGCCAGACACACAGGGGGCGGGTCAGCCAGACACACAGGGGGCGGGTCAGCCAGACACACAGGGGGCGGGTCAGCCAGACACACAGGGGGCGGGTCAGCCAGACACACAGGGGGCGCGTCAGCCAGACACACAGGGGGCGCGTCAGCCAGACACACAGGGGGCGCGTCAGCCAGACACACAGGGGGCGCGTCAGCCAGACACACAGGGGGCGCGTCAGCCAGACACACAGGGGGCGCGTCAGCCAGACACACAGGGGGCGCGTCAGCCAGACACACAGGGGGCGCGTCAGCCAGACACACAGGGGGCGCGTCAGCCAGACACACAGGGGGCGGGTCAGCCAGACACACAGGGGGCGGGTCAGCCAGACACACAGGGGGCGGGTCAGCCAGACACACAGGGGGCGGGTCAGCCAGACACACAGGGGGCGGGTCAGCCAGACACACAGGGGGCGGGTCAGCCAGACACACAGGGGGCGGGTCAGCCAGACACACAGGGGGCGGGTCAGCCAGACACACAGGGGGCGGGTCAGCCAGACACACAGGGGGCGGGTCAGCCAGACACACAGGGGGCGGGTCAGCCAGACACACAGGGGGCGGGTCAGCCAGACACACAGGGGGCGGGTCAGCCAGACACACAGGGGGCGGGTCAGCCAGACACACAGGGGGCGGGTCAGCCAGACACACAGGGGGCGGGTCAGCCAGACACACAGGGGGCGGGTCAGCCAGACACACAGGGGGCGGGTCAGCCAGACACACAGGGGGCGGGTCAGCCAGACACACAGGGGGCGGGTCAGCCAGACACACAGGGGGCGAGTCAGCCAGACACACAGGGGGCGGGTCAGCCAGACACACAGGGGGCGGGTCAGCCAGACACACAGGGGGCGGGTCAGCCAGACACACAGGGGGCGGGTCAGCCAGACACACAGGGGGCGGGTCAGCCAGACACACAGGGGGCGGGTCAGCCAGACACAGGGGCGGGGCGCAGAAGTGGCGTTCCCCAATATGGATGCCTCTCCAGGCCCCTATAAGAGGAGAACACTCACCTGAATGTCAGAGATGACTTGTGGGGGCGGCTTATCTCCGGCTTTCACGCTGCGAGACACGACAGACTGCGGCGACTCTGGGGGGAGAAACGCTGAGATGAGCGATATCAATACTCAGTAGTCCCTGGATGTGGAGGAGGCAGAACTCACCCTCATCAGCGCTGAAGCTGCCGCCTGCCGAGAGGAAAAACACCATTAGCCTCAGGGTCAGACCTGGCCCAATCATCCATTCCCAGAGCCAGACAAGGATTGCTGTACAATAAGAGGCGGCCAGAAGGGGGCGCTCTGGTGACATTACCTGTGAATATAAGAAGACCGATGCAGATGAGGCCAAAGGCTGCGATGAGTAATGTACTGAGGTTCATGGAGGATCCAGCGTCTGTGTCCTGCTGTCCGGCCTCTCTGCTGCAGGGACCAACGCTGACCGGAGCAGCTCCTCGGCCCACGCGCTTCCTGAGACCCTCCACATCGTCATCACTGCTGGAGCAGCTCACTTCCTCCAGATCCCCTCCTGCAGAGGCAAAATAACGGGGGGCATGAGTGACAAGGAGGCGCACAAGTGTCACGTATGTATGCTATATATGGGGTGTGGAGGGGGGGAAGGGGGTTCCTCAGAATAAGCCATGCTGTAGTAAGCCTTGTGCCAGGAGGGGGCAGCACGAGCCGCTCCTATCCGTGTCAGTGCAGGATAACAGTGCCGTGCTGTAGTAAGCCTTGTGCCAGGAGGGGGCAGCACGAGCCGCTCCTATCCGTGTCAGTGCAGGATAACAGTGCCGTGCTGTAGTAGCCTTGTGCCAGGAGGGGGCAGCACGAGCCGCTCCTATCCGTGTCGGTGCAGGATAACAGTGCCATGCTGTAGTAAGCCTTGTGTCAGGAGGGGGCAGCACGAGCCGCTCCTATCCGTGTCGGTGCAGGATAACAGTGCCATGCTGTAGTAGCCTTGTGCCAGGAGGGGGCAGCACGAGCCGCTCCTATCAGTGTCAGTGCAGGATAACAGTGCCATGCTGTAGTAAGCCTGGTGTCAGGAGGGGGCAGCACGAGCCGCTCCTATCCGTGTCAGTGCAGGATAACAGTGCCATGCTGTAGTAAGCCTTGTGTCAGGAGGGGGCAGCACGAGCCGCTCCTATCAGTGTTGGTGCAGGATAACAGTGCCATGCTGTAGTAAGCCTTGTGCCAGGAGGGGGCAGCACGAGCCGCTCCTATCCGTGTTGGTGCAGGATAACAGTGCCATGCTGTAGTAAGCCTTGTGTCAGGAGGGGGCAGCACGAGCCGCTCCTATCTGTGTCAGTGCAGGATAACAGTGCCATGCTGTAGTAGCCTTGTGTCAGGAGGGGGCAGCACGAGCCGCTCCTATCAGTGTCGGTGCAGGGTAACAGTGCCATGCTGTAGTAAGCCTTGTGCCAGGAGGGGGCAGCACGAGCCGCTCCTATCCGTGTCAGTGCAGGATAACAGTGCCGTGCTGTAGTAAGCCTTGTGCCAGGAGGGGGCAGCACGAGCCGCTCCTATCCGTGTCAGTGCAGGATAACAGTGCCGTGCTGTAGTAGCCTTGTGCCAGGAGGGGGCAGCACGAGCCGCTCCTATCCGTGTCGGTGCAGGATAACAGTGCCATGCTGTAGTAAGCCTTGTGTCAGGAGGGGGCAGCACGAGCCGCTCCTATCCGTGTCGGTGCAGGATAACAGTGCCATGCTGTAGTAGCCTTGTGCCAGGAGGGGGCAGCACGAGCCGCTCCTATCAGTGTCAGTGCAGGATAACAGTGCCATGCTGTAGTAAGCCTGGTGTCAGGAGGGGGCAGCACGAGCCGCTCCTATCCGTGTCAGTGCAGGATAACAGTGCCATGCTGTAGTAAGCCTTGTGTCAGGAGGGGGCAGCACGAGCCGCTCCTATCAGTGTTGGTGCAGGATAACAGTGCCATGCTGTAGTAAGCCTTGTGCCAGGAGGGGGCAGCACGAGCCGCTCCTATCCGTGTTGGTGCAGGATAACAGTGCCATGCTGTAGTAAGCCTTGTGTCAGGAGGGGGCAGCACGAGCCGCTCCTATCTGTGTCAGTGCAGGATAACAGTGCCATGCTGTAGTAGCCTTGTGCCAGGAGGGGGCAGCACGAGCCGCTCCTATCCGTGTCAGTGCAGGATAACAGTGCTGTGGTGTAGTAGCCTTGTGTCAGGAGGGGGCAGCACGAGCCGCTCCTATCTGTGTCAGTGCAGGGTAACAGTGCCATGCTGTAGTAAGCCTTGTGTCAGGAGGGGGCAGCACGAGCCGCTCCTATCGTGTTGGTGCAGGATAACAGTGCCATGCTGTAGTAGCCTTGTGTCAGGAGGGGGCAGCACGAGCCGCTCGTGTCAGTGCAGAGTAACAGTGCCATGCTGTAGTAGCCTTGTGCCAGGAGGGGGCAGCACGAGCCGCTCCTATCCGTGTTGGTGCAGGATAACAGTGCCATGCTGTAGTAAGCCTTGTGTCAGGAGGGGGCAGCACGAGCCGCTCCTATCTGTGTCAGTGCAGGATAACAGTGCCATGCTGTAGTAGCCTTGTGTCAGGAGGGGGCAGCACGAGCCGCTCGTGTCGGTGCAGGATAACAGTGCCATGCTGTAGTAGCCTTGTGTCAGGAGGGGGCAGCACGAGCCGCTCCTATCAGTGTCAGTGCAGGATAACAGTGCCATGCTGTAGTAAGCCTTGTGTCAGGAGGGGGCAGCACGAGCCGCTCCTATCTGTGTCGGTGCAGGATAACAGTGCCGTGCTGTAGTAAGCCTTGTGTCAGGAGGGGGCAGCACGAGCCGCTCCTATCCGTGTCAGTGCAGGATAACAGTGCCATGCTGTAGTAGCCTTGTGTCAGGAGGGGGCAGCACGAGCCGCTCCTATCTGTGTCAGTGCAGGGTAACAGTGCCATGCTGTAGTAAGCCTTGTGTCAGGAGGGGGCAGCACGAGCCGCTCCTATCCGTGTCAGTGCAGGATAACAGTGCCATGCTGTAGTAGCCTTGTGTCAGGAGGGGGCAGCACGAGCCGCTCCTATCTGTGTCAGTGCAGGGTAACAGTGCCATGCTGTAGTAGCCTTGTGTCAGGAGGGGGCAGCACGAGCCGCTCCTATCTGTGTCAGTGCAGGGTAACAGTGCTCTGGTGTAGTAAGCCTTGTGCCAGGAGGGGGCAGCACGAGCCGCTCCTATCCGTGTCAGTGCAGGATAACAGTGCCATGCTGTAGTAGCCTTGTGTCAGGAGGGGGCAGCACGAGCCGCTCCTATCTGTGTCAGTGCAGGGTAACAGTGCCATGCTGTAGTAGCCTTGTGTCAGGAGGGGGCAGCACGAGCCGCTCCTATCTGTGTCAGTGCAGGGTAACAGTGCTCTGGTGTAGTAAGCCTTGTGCCAGGAGGGGGCAGCACGAGCCGCTCCTATCCGTGTCGGTGCAGGATAACAGTGCCATGCTGTAGTAAGCCTTGTGCCAGGAGGGGGCAGCACGAGCCGCTCCTATCCGTGTTGGTGCAGGATAACAGTGCCGTGCTGTAGTAAGCCTTGTGTCAGGAGGGGGCAGCACGAGCCGCTCCTATCTGTGTCAGTGCAGGATAACAGTGCCATGCTGTAGTAAGCCTTGTGCCAGGAGGGGGCAGCACGAGCCGCTCCTATCCGTGTTGGTGCAGGATAACAGTGCCCTGCTGTAGTAAGCCTTGTGCCAGGAGGGGGCAGCACGAGCCGCTCCTATCCGTGTTGGTGCAGGATAACAGTGCCATGCTGTAGTAGCCTTGTGTCAGGAGGGGGCAGCACGAGCCGCTCCTATCAGTGTCAGTGCAGGATAACAGTGCTGTGGTGTAGTAAGCCTTGTGCCAGGAGGGGGCAGCACGAGCCGCTCCTATCAGTGTCAGTGCAGGATAACAGTGCTGTGGTGTAGTAAGCCTTGTGCCAGGAGGGGGCAGCACGAGCCGCTCCTATCCGTGTCGGTGCAGGATAACAGTGCCATGCTGTAGTAAGCCTTGTGCCAGGAGGGGGCAGCACGAGCCGCTCCTATCCGTGTCGATGCAGGATAACAGTGCCATGCTGTAGTAGCCTTGTGCCAGGAGGGGGCAGCACGAGCCGCTCCTATCCGTGTCGGTGCAGGATAACAGTGCCATGCTGTAGTAAGCCTTGTGCCAGGAGGGGGCAGCACGAGCCGCTCCTATCCGTGTCGATGCAGGATAACAGTGCCATGCTGTAGTAGCCTTGTGCCAGGAGGGGTCAGCACGAGCCGCTCCTATCCGTGTCGGTGCAGGATAACAGTGCCGTGTTGTAATAGCCTTGTGTCAGGAGGGGGCAGCACGAGCCGCTCCTATCCGTGTCAGTGCAGGATAACAGTGCCATGCTGTAGTAGCCTTGTGTCAGGAGGGGGCAGCACGAGCCGCTCGTGTCGGTGCAGGATAACAGTGCCATGCTGTAGTAGCCTTGTGTCAGGAGGGGGCAGCACGAGCCGCTCCTATCTGTGTCGGTGCAGGATAACAGTGCCATGCTGTAGTAGCCTTGTGTCAGGAGGGGGCAGCACGAGCCGCTCCTATCTGTGTCAGTGCAGGATAACAGTGCCATGCTGTAGTAAGCCTTGTGCCAGGAGGGGGCAGCACGAGCCGCTCCTATCTGTGTCGGTGCAGGATAACAGTGCTGTGGTGTAGTAAGCCTTGTGTCAGGAGGGGGCAGCACGAGCCGCTCCTATCTGTGTCAGTGCAGGATAACAGTGCCATGCTGTAGTAAGCCTTGTGCCAGGAGGGGGCAGCACGAGCCGCTCCTATCCGTGTTGGTGCAGGATAACAGTGCCATGCTGTAGTAAGCCTTGTGCCAGGAGGGGGCAGCACGAGCCGCTCCTATCCGTGTCGGTGCAGGATAACAGTGCCATGCTGTAGTAAGCCTTGTGCCAGGAGGGGGCAGCACGAGCCGCTCCTATCCGTGTCGATGCAGGATAACAGTGCCATGCTGTAGTAGCCTTGTGCCAGGAGGGGGCAGCACGAGCCGCTCCTATCCGTGTCGGTGCAGGATAACAGTGCCATGCTGTAGTAAGCCTTGTGCCAGGAGGGGGCAGCACGAGCCGCTCCTATCCGTGTCGATGCAGGATAACAGTGCCATGCTGTAGTAGCCTTGTGCCAGGAGGGGTCAGCACGAGCCGCTCCTATCCGTGTCGGTGCAGGATAACAGTGCCGTGTTGTAATAGCCTTGTGTCAGGAGGGGGCAGCACGAGCCGCTCCTATCCGTGTCAGTGCAGGATAACAGTGCCATGCTGTAGTAGCCTTGTGTCAGGAGGGGGCAGCACGAGCCGCTCGTGTCGGTGCAGGATAACAGTGCCATGCTGTAGTAGCCTTGTGTCAGGAGGGGGCAGCACGAGCCGCTCCTATCTGTGTCGGTGCAGGATAACAGTGCCATGCTGTAGTAGCCTTGTGTCAGGAGGGGGCAGCACGAGCCGCTCCTATCTGTGTCAGTGCAGGATAACAGTGCCATGCTGTAGTAAGCCTTGTGCCAGGAGGGGGCAGCACGAGCCGCTCCTATCTGTGTCGGTGCAGGATAACAGTGCTGTGGTGTAGTAAGCCTTGTGTCAGGAGGGGGCAGCACGAGCCGCTCCTATCTGTGTCAGTGCAGGATAACAGTGCCATGCTGTAGTAAGCCTTGTGCCAGGAGGGGGCAGCACGAGCCGCTCCTATCCGTGTTGGTGCAGGATAACAGTGCCATGCTGTAGTAAGCCTTGTGCCAGGAGGGGGCAGCACGAGCCGCTCCTATCCGTGTCGGTGCAGGATAACAGTGCCATGCTGTAGTAAGCCTTGTGTCAGGAGGGGGCAGCACGAGCCGCTCCTATCAGTGTCAGTGCAGGGTAACAGTGCTCTGGTGTAGTAAGCCTTGTGCCAGGAGGGGGCAGCACGAGCCGCTCCTATCCGTGTTGGTGCAGGATAACAGTGCCATGCTGTAGTAAGCCTTGTGTCAGGAGGGGGCAGCACGAGCCGCTCCTATCAGTGTCAGTGCAGGATAACAGTGCTGTGGTGTAGTAAGCCTTGTGCCAGGAGGGGGCAGCACGAGCCGCTCCTATCTGTGTCAGTGCAGGATAACAGTGCTGTGGTGTAGTAAGCCTTATGCCAGGAGGGGGCAGCACGAGCCGCTCCTATCCGTGTCGGTGCAGGGTAACAGTGCCATGCTGTAGTAAGCCTTGTGTCAGGAGGGGGCAGCACGAGCCGCTCCTATCTGTGTCAGTGCAGGATAACCGTGCCATGCTGTAGTAAGCCTTGTGTCAGGAGGGGGCAGCACGAGCCGCTCGTGTCGGTGCAGGATAACAGTGCCATGCTGTAGTAGCCTTGTGTCAGGAGGGGGCAGCACGAGCCGCTCCTATCTGTGTCGGTGCAGGATAACAGTGCCATGGTGTAGTAGCCTTGTGTCAGGAGGGGGCAGCATGAGCCGCTCCTATCTGTGTCGGTGCAGGGTAACAGTGCTGTGGTGTAGTAAGCCTTGTGCCAGGAGGGGGCAGCACGAGCCGCTCCTATCCGTGTCGGTGCAGGATAACAGTGCCATGCTGTAGTAAGCCTTGTGCCAGGAGGGGGCAGCACGAGCCGCTCCTATCCGTGTCGGTGCAGGATAACAGTGCCATGCTGTAGTAAGCCTTGTGTCAGGAGGGGGCAGCACGAGCCGCTCCTAAGTGTGTCGGTGCAGGATAACAGTGCCATGCTGTAGTAAGCCTTGTGTCAGGAGGGGGCAGCACGAGCCGCTCCTATCTGTGTCGGTGCAGGATAACAGTGCCATGCTGTAGTAGCCTTATGCCAGGAGGGGGCAGCACGAGCCGCTCCTATCGTGTTGGTGCAGGATAACAGTGCCATGCTGTAGTAAGCCTTGTGCCAGGAGGGGGCAGCACGAGCCGCTCCTATCCGTGTCGGTGCAGGATAACAGTGCCATGCTGTAGTAAGCCTTGTGTCAGGAGGGGGCAGCACGAGCCGCTCCTAAGTGTGTCGGTGCAGGATAACAGTGCCATGCTGTAGTAAGCCTTGTGTCAGGAGGGGGCAGCACGAGCCGCTCCTATCCGTGTCGGTGCAGGATAACAGTGCCATGCTGTAGTAAGCCTTGTGTCAGGAGGGGGCAGCACGAGCCGCTCCTATCTGTGTCGGTGCAGGATAACAGTGCCATGCTGTAGTAAGCCTTGTGTCAGGAGGGGGCAGCACGAGCCGCTCCTATCTGTGTCGGTGCAGGATAACAGTGCCATGCTGTAGTAAGCCTTGTGCCAGGAGGGGGCAGCACGAGCCGCTCCTATCCGTGTCGGTGCAGTATAACAGTGCCATGCAGCAGGCGCACAGCACGCAGCACCTGTTGGGTTAGCCGAGCGCGGGCCCCAGCTCCTCAGGACACCCAGTGACAGGGGCTCAGGAAGAATTTGTGCAAGTTTCTGAAAACAACTCGCTTCAAGACAAGAAAAAGACAGAGGGGCGGAGTTAGAGGCGGAGCTATTATAATGAGGGGTGTGCCAGTCCATGCACTGGTCGGAGACGTGGCTCCACTCACCCACTGTGCTGGGAGCGCTCGTGGCCTCTGTGTCTGGAGGTGGCACCTGCCCCTTGTCCGGCCTCTGGGGCTCCTCCTGTGGTGCGGGGCCGAGCTCCTGGGAGACAGAATTACCACCTGTTACACGGACAGGACTACGTGGCCACCATGACAGCTGCGCTGCCGGCGGTGCTCACCGTGTCGGGCTTTACATCTGGCGGCTGCACAGTCTCCTCGCTGTCTGGGGGATTTGCCGGTTTGGAAGCTGTAATGACAGACGGTGGTGAGAACCCTGCGGAGCAGCAGACACGAGCCCCCCGCTACGACCCCTCACCTGCGGCTGCCGCCTCTTCCACTCTATCCTGCTCTGCTCCCACCGTCTCCACCGGGAAACTCTGCGCAGGAACAGAAGTCATCACCGAGCTGCAACTACCGAGCCCCCTCCAACATGGAGCCCACTGCACCCCCCCACATAATGGAGGACCAGCAGCACCAACCAAGGAGGGGGCTCTGGTCACATAACCCAACCCACCCTGTGCGGGAGCAAAATGTGAAGAAGGGAATTTTGTTTACTTACCGTAAATTCCTTTTCTTCTAGCTCCAATTGGGAGACCCAGACAGTGGGTGTATAGCTACTGCCTCTGGAGGCCGCACAAAGAACTACACTTAAAAGTGTAAGGCCCCTCCCCTTCTGCCTATACACCCCCCCGTAGGAGTACGGATTCCTCAGTTTTAGTACCAAAGCAAGAAGGAGGAAAGCCAATAACAGTTTCAAAAACAAATTCAATCCGATAACAAGATCGGAGAACTTAAGAAACAACATGAACAACATGTGCACCCGAAAAACGAAACCCTAAGAACAAATAGGGCGGGTGCTGGGTCTCCCAATTGGAGCTAGAAGAAAAGGAATTTACGGTAAGTAAACAAAATTCCCTTCTTCTTTTTCGCTCCTAATTGGGAGACCCAGACAGTGGGACGTCCAAAAGCAGTCCCTGGGTGGGTAAAAAGATACCACATGAACGGGCTGTCAGACAGCCTCTTCCTACAGGTGGGCCACCGCCGCCTGAAGGACCTGTCTACCTAGGCTGGCATCTGCCGAAGCGTAGGTATGCACCTGATAATGTTTGGTGAAAGTGTGCAGACTCGACCAGGTAGCCGCCTGGCACACTTGCTGAGCCGTAGCCTGATGCCGCAATGCCCAGGACGCACCCACGGCTCTGGTAGAATGGGCCTTCAGTCCAGATGGAATCGGAAGCCCAGCAGAACGGTATGTGTGAAGAATTGGTTCCTTGATCCACCGCGCCAGGGTGGATTTGGAAGCTTGCGATCCCTTATGCTGACCAGCGACTAGGACAAAGAGCGCATCAGAACGGCGTAGGGACGCCGTGCGAGAAATGTAAATCCTGAGTGCTCTCACCAGGTCCAACAGATGTAAACCCTTTTCAAATTGGTGAACTGGATGCGGACACAAAGATGGCAAAGTGATATCCTGATTGAGATGAAAGGAAGAAACCACCTTGGGAGAAAACTCTGGAATTGGACGCAGTACTACCTTGTCTTGGTGAAACACCAGGAAGGGAGATTTGCAAGATAACGCCGCTAGCTCGGACACTCTTCGAAGAGACGTGACCGCCACAAGAAAAACTACCTTTTGTGAAAGCCGAGAAAGGGAAACCTCTTTCAAAGGCTCGAAAGGCGGCTTCTGGAGAGCAATGAGAACCTTGTTCAGATCCCAGGGTTCCAATGGCCGTCTGTAAGGAGGAACGATATGACAAACTCCTTGGAGAAACGTGCGTACTTTAGAAAGCCGTGCCAAGCGCTTCTGAAAGAATACGGATAGCGCGGAGACTTGACCCTTAAGAGAGCTAAGCGACAAACCTTTTTCCAACCCAGACTGCAGGAAGGAAAGAAAAATTGGCAATGCAAATGGCCAGGGAGAAAACCCTTGAGCCAAGCACCACGCTAAGAATATCTTCCACGTCCTGTGATAGATCTTAGCTGAGGATGGTTTTCTAGCCTGTCTCATTGTGGCAACAACTTCATGAGATAAACCTGAGGCCGCTAGGATCCAGGACTCAATGGCCACACAGTCAGGTTCAGGGCCGCAGAATTCAGATGGAAAAACGGCCCTTGAGACAGCAAATCTGGACGGTCTGGTAGTGTCCACGGTTGGCCTACCGTGAGATGCCACAGATCCGGGTACCACGACCTTCTTGGCCAATCTGGAGCGACGAGTATGGCTCGATGGCAGTCGGACCTGATTTTCCGGAGAACTCTGGGTAACAATGCTAGAGGTGGGAACACATAGGGGAGTCGGAATTGCGACCAATCCTGAACCAAGGCGTCTGCCGCCAGTGCTCGGTGATCGTGAGACCGTGCCATGAAAACTGGGACCTTGTTGTTGTGCCGTGACGCCATCAGATCGACGTCCGGCGTCCCCCAGCGGCAACAGATCTGCTGAAACACGTCCGGGTGAAGGGACCATTCTCCTGCGTCCATGCCCTGGCGACTGAGAAAGTCTGCTTCCCAGTTTTCCACGCCTGGGATGTGAACTGCGGATATGGTGGACGCTCTGCTTTCCACCCACGTCAAAATCCGCTGGACTTCTTGAAAAGCTTGGCGACTGCGTGTTCCCCCTTGGTGGTTGATGTACGCCACCGCCGTGGAATTGTCCGACTGAATCCGAATCTGCTTGCCTTCCAGCCATTGTTGGAAGGCTCGCAGGGCAAGATAGATTGCTCTGATTTCCAGAACATTGATCTGCAGGGTGGACTCTTCCTGAGTCCACGTCCCCTGAGCCCTGTGGTGGAGAAACACCGCTCCCCACCCTGATAGGCTCGCATCCGTCGTGACCACTGCCCAGGACGGGGGAAGGAACGACTTTCCCTGTGACAATGAGGTGGGGAGAAGCCACCAACGCAGAGAGTCCTTGGCAGTCTGAGAGAGGGAGACAGTCCTGTCGAGGGACGTCGATTTCCCATCCCATTGGCGTAGAATGTCCCATTGTAGAGGGCGCAGATGAAACTGCGCGAACGGGACTGCCTCCATTGCTGCTACCATCTTTCCTAGGAAATGCATGAGGCGCCTCAGTGAGTGCGACTGGCTCTGAAGGAGAGATTGCACTCCTGTCCTTAGCGAACACTGCTTGTCCAGTGGAAGCTTCACTATCGCTGAGAGAGTATGAAACTCCATGCCAAGATAAGTCAGAGATTGGGTCGGGGTTAGATGAGACTTTGGAAAGTTGATAATCCACCCGAAACTCTGGAGAGTGTCTAGTGCCACCTTCAGACTGTGCTGGCATGCCTCTTGAGAGGGTGCCTTTATAAGCAGGTCGTCTAGATACGGGATGACCGAGTGACCCTGCGAGTGCAGAACAGCTACTACTGCTGCCATGACTTTGGTGAAGACCCGGGGGGCTGTTGCCAGACCGAAAGGTAACGCTACGAACTGCAGGTGTTCGTCGTGTATGACGAAGCGTAGGAAACGCTGATGCTCTGGTGCAATCGGCACGTGGAGATACGCATCTTTGATATCTATTGATGCTAGAAAATCTCCTTGAGACATTGAGGCTATGACGGAGCGTAGGGATTCCATCCGGAACCTCCTGACTTTTACGTGTCTGTTGAGCAACTTTAGATCCAGGACGGGTCGATACGATCCGTCCTTTTTTGGGACCACAAACAGATTGGAGTAAAAACCGTGACCTTGTTCCTGAAGAGGGACGGAGGTCACCACTCCTTCCGCCTTTAGAGCGGCCACCGCCTGCAACAGAGCATCGGCTCGGTCTGGTGGTGGAGAAGTTCTGAAGAAACGAGTTGGCGGACGAGAACTGAACTCTATCCTGTACCCGTGAGACAGAATATCCCTCACCCAACGGTCTTTGACGCGTGACAGCCAAATGTCGCCAAAGTGGGAAAGCCTCCCACCGACCGCGGGTGTGGGAATCGGAGACTGCAAGTCAGGAGGACGCCGTCTTGGCAACGGTTCCTCCGGCTGTCCTTTTTGAGCGTGACTGAGACCTCCAAGAATCTGAGCGTCTCTGGTCTTTTTGAGTCTTTTTTGACGAGGCGAACTGGGACCTGCCCGGTCCTCGAAAGGACCGATAACCAGACTGACCCTTCCTCTGTTGGGGTTTGTTTTGTCTGTGTTGCGGTAAGGATGAGTCCTTACCCTTGGAGTGTTTGATGATTTCATCCAAACGCTCTCCAAACAATCGGTCACGAGAAAAAGGCAAATTGGTTAAGCACTTCTTGGAATGAGAATCTGCTTTCCAATGTCTCAACCACAGGGCCCTACGCAAAACAACGGAGTTGGCTGACGCCACTGCCGTGCGGCTTGTAGCGTCAAGAACAGCATTAATCGCGTACGACGCGAATGCCGCCATTTGCGAGGTCAATGGTGCTACCTGCGGGGCAAATGCACGTGTGACTGAGTCGACTTGCGCAAGCCCGGCTGAGATAGCTTGGAGTGCCCATACGGCCGCAAAAGATGGCGCTAATGACGCTCCAATCGCTTCATAGATGGATTTCAGCCAGAGCTCCATCTGCCTGTCAGTGGCATCTTTAAGTGCCGCTCCATCTTCAACTGCAACCAAGGATCTAGCTGCAAGCCTGGAAATTGGAGGATCCACTTTTGGACACTGGGTCCAACCCTTGACCACCTCAGGGGGAAAAGGATAGCGTGTATCTTTAAGCCGTTTAGAAAAACGCCTTTCAGGATAAGCGTGGGGTTTCTGGATTGCGTCTCTAAAGTCAGCGTGGTCCAGAAAAGTGCTTAATGTACGCTTAGGGTATCTGAAATGGATTCTCTCGTGCTGCGAAGCTGACTCCTCTACAAGAGGAGCTGGTGGGGAAATATTTAACATCTTATTGATGTTAAATATAAGATCATTAACTATGGCGTCACCATCTGGTGTATCTAGATTGAGAGCGGTCCCAGGATCAGAATCTTGATCAGTTACGTCCGCCTCATCACCCATAGATTCATCTCGCTGGGATCCTGACCATTGAGATGAATGTGAAGGCCCGTCATAGCGAGCCCGCTTAGGCTGCCCGGGGCCATCGTCCGAGTCAGAATCGTCACCCTGAGGTGTATGTGCCCGTCCCGGAGCTTGGAGGTAACTCAGCTGAGGGGGACCAGGGGGCAATGATTGCACAGTGTCCGTGGCCTGAAGTACAGGCCTAGCTCGCAATGTGTCAAGAATTTGTGACATAGTGAGAGACATTCTGTCAGCAAAAGCTGCAAACTCAGTTCCTGTCACCTGGACAGCATTCACAGGTGGTACACCCTGGGTCACGTCCAGCAGAGGTCCCGACTGTGCAAGCGCCGCAGGGGCCGAGCACTGCACACAATGGGGGTCCGTGGAACCTGCCGGTAGAAAAGTCCCACATGCGGTGCAGGAAGCATATAATGTCTGTGCCTTGGCACCCTTGCGTTTTACGGACGACATGCTGCTGGCTCTCTGCAATGTGAGAGAGTCTATAGCCAAAGGGCGACCAGCGCTATGCAATACAAAGTATTTGTAGAAACAAAATACTAAGAATACTACTGGCACAAGAGGGGGTGAGCCCTGAGGGCTGCTTACCGCCCGCTGAATAGCGGGTAAGAGGCGCAGAATTCCTTGTCTGGGTCTCCCCGGCTCCCCTCTGCAGCTCAGCGTGTCAGCAGGAATGGCTGCCGGCGTCTGTGGAGAGGGGCGGTCCGTGGGAGTTCCTAAACAAAAGTGCGGGAAACAGTGTCCCCTCTGTGCCGATTGTGAGGGCTGGAGTATGTAAAAACGACTCCAGCCCTCGGCGCTGATGCACTGACCAGCGTCCCGCCCCTCTCCTGACTGGCAGGTGTGGGGGCGGGAACGAACGGAAGCAGGCCGCAAAAGCCGGGGACTCGAGTTATCAGCGCGGCCGCCGTAAAAGCGCGGCCCGCGCTGAAGTCCCCGGCGCACCACAAGTGCCAGCCGCGCCGCAGTCCCAGCGGCCGGCGCGACCGATTCCCAGAAGTGTGCCTGCTTCAGCGAAGCTGAATGAGGCCATGGCACAAGCGCCGCAGCGCTGATGTCCCCGGCGCACTACAACACCCAGCATGCTGCGGTGTGAGCGCCAAATGCACGGGGACACAGAGTACCTTGAGGAAGCAGGGCCATGTCCCTGATGTACTCCGCTCCATCCAGCATCTTCTCCAGGGGCTGTAGATGGAGCACGGTCTCAGTGCCTGGAGACCAGTAAATCCCACTTCACCCAGAGCCCTGTAAAAAGGGATGGGGAAGGAATCAGCATGTGGGCTCCAGCCGCCGTACCCGCAATGGGTACCTCAACCTTACAAACACCTCCGACATACAGTGGGGTGAGAAGGGAGCATGCTGGGAGCCCTGTATGGGCCCTCTTTTCTTCCATCCGACATAGACAGCAGCTGCTGCTGACTAAAAACAATGGAGCTATGCGTGCGTGTCTGACCTCCTGCGCACAAAGCTAAAACTGAGGAATCCGTACTCCTACGGGGGGGATGTATAGCCAGAAGGGGAGGGGCCTTACACTTTTAAGTGTAGTTCTTTGTGCGGCCTCCAGAGGCAGTAGCTATACACCCACTGTCTGGGTCTCCCAATTAAAACGAAAAAGAAATAGCTGATATCAGAGAGAAATAGCGGAGGGAGGAGACAGACGGTGCTGTCCCTTTAACCCCAGAGCTGGAAAGTGAGCAGCTGTTTATCTGAGGTTACAATGGTGGTGGGGGAGGACATAACTCTGCCGCACTCGCAGCCCGCACTCAGCTAACACTCAGCACTTTTATCTCACGCCACTAAATATAGAAGACAGCCAGGAATGAGGGCCCGGGGTGCAGAGTCACCGCTGACGTAACCGCGCTGCGGGCTCCCAGGGGAAAAACGGCAACGTCACCGCAATGCGGGCTCCCAGGGGAAAAACTGCAACGTGGCAGCGCTGTGGGCTCCCGGGGGAGAAACGGCAACGTCACCGCGCTGCGGGCTCCCGGGGGAGAAACGGCAACGTCACCGCAATGCGGGCTCCCGGGGGAGAAACGGCAACATCGCCGTGCTGCGGGCTCCCAGGGGAAAAACGGCAACATCACCGCGCTGCGGGCTCCCGGGGGAAAAACTGCAACATCCCCGCAATGCGGGCTCCCAGGGGAAAAACGGCAACATCACCGCGCTGCGGGCTCCCAGGGGAAAAACGGCAACGTCACCGCAATGTGGGCTCCCGAGGCAGGAACGGCAACATCGACGCGCTGTAGGCTCCCAAGGGATGGACTACATCACCAAGCTGCAGGCTCCCGGGGGGACGTCTCTGCTGATGTCACCAGATCATGAGTTCCCGGGGGACGGTGTCACTGCCAATGTCACCAGACCGTGATTACTACCGTTGGACAGAGTACTTTCACAGAGGGGGTCTCTTACCTCCACACTGGGAATCACCCAGTTATTTTCAGAGTCTCGGCTCTCGTGACCCTCCGACATCCTTCACCCCAATGTGGAAGCTTCAATCCTGGGAAGAAAGATTATTAAGCTGCTGGCCACCATCAAACAAAAAATAAACCCTCCACACCCTATCCTTTCACTGCTGACAGACCGCTAACCTCCTTGCTGATGGTTTCTAGGACGTAATATCCCCATTTCCATCCTCATAGTTACATGAGACTTTGTCTCCACAGCCCTGAGTGTGAGTGTGAGTGTGAGTCGGAGCTCTTTTTGGTGGAGTCGGTATAAAATGGAGCGACTCCGACTCCTAAATATGTAATAAATTGGGTCCAGCGGTCAGTGCAGAATGTGCTGAATATTTTTTCATACGAAAGTTATAAAAATGTCCTATAAATGTCTGTTCTATTCCTGATCTAAGGCTACATTCACACTCAGCCTTTTTGCTGCATGTTTTTTGAGGATGCGTTTTTCAGCTGCGAAAGCAGATCAGCTTTTTATAAAACCGCATCATCTGAAAGGTTTCTGAGCTCATAGATAATGATTTCAATAGCAAAAGCAAATTAGAGAAATAACGGACGATGCTTCACACATGATAAGTGCAATTCCACTGATGAATGAGAGGAATGAGCAGCAGCGAGAAGAGAATGTAGCATTCAGTGTGTGTGAGATGGGGCCGCAGCGCTGCTCGTGTAACTGAGGAACACATAGATATTACAGCAGGAGAACAGCAAAGTGATACTTTAGAATGAGATGATCTTGTTGAAGCTGCTTCTATACACTTTCCTATTCATCACATGCGCGGTGTTGTGCACACGCTGCAGCTGGCAATAAGAGAGTCTGCAAGAGGGACATGCTGGAAATCTGATTGCAAAAGTGAGGAAATTGGTTATTGCCGCCAGAACCCCCAAAATTGAATCTATCTTGAAGACACGTGCTGGGTAAGGGGCAATTGTCGATCAAGCCACTCGGCAGCACTTATTTAAAGACTGAGCGATTGCTTGAACTAAAACCGTTTCTTATAGATATGGCAAACCCACAGGTAACTCTAAATGAAGGTCAATGGACGCAGGTGGCTGAATTGAAGGAATTGCTTAATCACCCATTTACCGTGACAAAAAAATTACAAGCTGAGGATTTTTCCCCCGGCATTTTCATAAGGGAGTGGAAGAACTTGCTATTTTGCCTGTCCCAGAGAGGAGGTTTAATCGCAGATGGCATTTCTGCTTCAATGAAATGAAGAGAGACACAGCTATTTGAAAATAAAATTCTTCTGGCAGCTGTTTATGTGGACCCAAGTCATCGTATACTGCTTGATGATCAACATTATACTAAAGGAAAATAAGCTCTGACTGAGGTAGCAGTTAGGATGAGCGGCTACAGGACTGCCAGGCACAAGAGGACTTGGGTCCTGACAGTGCTACTGCTGCCATATCTTCATCCTCATCAGATGAGGAGTTTAACTTTGACAAGTATTTGGATGACATGGAGCAGGCAAAGCGTTGCCACAAGGAAAAAGATTTCACTCCGTCTCCTATAGCAGCAGATTGACCAGATTTCTCCAAAATTTTTCACTTGCTCTCAGAAATAGAAAAAATCAGCAAAACTGACTGTGCATGAGGCAATTCCTTTATACCCGGAAATTGTTAGAGATGTTGCCCATGTGGTTACGGCTTTGCCTCCAGCCCCAGTTACTGTAGAGAGGTTGTTCTCCAGCCTTAACATTATGAGGTCAGATTTGAGGTCATCTGCGAAGGAGGATCTGATGGAGGCAACTCTATTTCTTACAACAAATTCATAGATTGCACAAATGTTATTTACTATGGTTTTGTTGAAAACTGTTTTTTTTGCCACTTACATAGTGTTATATATATAATCTATATTACATAGTGTATTACATATTTATAATTTATTACAGTTTTTTGCGTTCTAAAGTTGTATCCAATAAATATATTTTATGTTCCATCTAAATATGTTTTTTTATGTTTCACTGGGAAAGGAGATTTGCGGTCGGGAGGAGAGAGAGGTGACCGCAAATCCCCTGAGTGACCACAATGAGCCGCGCGATCACTGGTGCCGTCATTCAGGTGACCCATGGCCACAGCTGAAGTCCTCCACTTGAATACGGTGGCCGCGGGTCACCTGAATCAGGGCACAGCTGATGGCGCGGCTCACTTCACTTGCTGCGTAAAGCTGATAGAGAGCGGTCGTGTTCTACGACCGCTCCCGTCAGCTTCATGTAGCAGAACTGGATGCGTCATGGGACATTGTATGGATTACACCGGACCTGGAGGGCTATTTGGGGATTAATAAAGTGGTGAATGAGGGTGGGGTATTTTGTCTTTTATTCCAAATAAAGGATTTTTCGGGGGTTTGTGTGTATTTACTTTCACTTACAGGTTAACCATGGAATGTGTCTCAGACGCCTGCCATGATCAACCTAGGACTTAGTGGCAGCTATGGGCTGCTGCCATTAACTCCTTATTACCCCAATTGTCACCGCACCAGGGCAATTCAGGATGAGCCGGGTAGAGTCCCGGGACTGTCGCATCTAATGCGGCAATTCCGGGCGGCTGCTGGCTGATATTGTTAGGCTGGGGGGCTCCCCATAACGTGGGGCTCCCCATCCTGAGAATACCAGCCTTCAGCTGTGTGTCTTTATCTTGGCTGGTATCAAAATTAGGGGGGACCGCACGCCGTTTTTTTTAAAATTTATTTTACTGCATACAAAGACCCGCCCACCGGCGGCTGTGATTGGTTGCAGTGAGACAGCTGTCACTCAGCGTGGGGGCGTGTCTGACTGCAACCAATCATAGGCGCCAGTGGGCGGGAAAAGCAGTGAATACGAGATTGAATAATGAGCAGCCGGCATTTTCAAAAGAGGAAAAGCCGCCAGAGCAGTGTGACAGCCGTGCAGCGCTGCGCCGGTGATGGGGGAGGGGGAGTGGGAGAGACCAGGAGTGATTCTAAACGATTTAGATCGTTCTGATGGACATGCTGAGCATGCTCAGTAGAACGTGATGGAATCCATCAGCGGATTCCGCCGCTTAGTGCATTGTGGCAGAATCCGCCGCCATAGACAATCATTAGACACCTTGGCGGATTCTAACGGAATCCGCCAAGGTGCGTTACTTTAACAACCCAAAAAACGCTACATGCAGCGTTCCCTCCGCCCGACACTGCGTCAAAACAACTCAGCGTCATCCAGTGGATGCAACGCAGACACTTGCGTTACAGTGCGTCGTCAATACAAGTCTATGGAGAATAACGCAGTGCATTAACGGACTGCGCTATTCTCCATAGCGGCGGATTACGCTGAACGCAAGTGTGAAAGCGCCTTACTGAACCCCGAGAAGTTGCCGTCTCTCTTCGGTTACAGTTTATTTGACTTGCAAATTCATGCAAATGATCCGAGGGTGGAGCGTCAGCTGTGCAGGTGTTAGAGCACAGCAAGCAACACGACAGCAGCCTGCACAGGCAAAGGCGGGCCCCGCAATACCTGCTACCGACCCTCAGGACCCTCACATGGGGAGCTGGATAGAGGGGCACAGCAGCATCCGGCGGTCAGGGACACAGCCCTGCACTCGGCTCTTGGCTTAGGATTAGTCAATTTACTCCTGACCATCAGTGTCTTATGTCAGCCATAATAATGGGAGCACAAGACAGCTGCTGCAGCCCCGCACTCACCACCTGCAGATCTGCCCGTCCTGCCCACTCAGCACATAGAGGACAGAGCCAGGACCATCACCGGGGCCGACAGCAAAGAGGTCACCCCGTCCTCACAATCATTACAACCACCCAACGCACAAACACACGCTCAGCCCATCAACTCACCGAGGTCAGCCCGTCATCTCAACCCCTTACGGCGAAGCCCTCCCGTCCCCTTACGGCGATGCGCCCCCCTGTCCCCTTACGACGGTGCGCTCCCCTTCCTCCTGACGGCGGTGCGCTCCCCCGTCACCTTACGGCGGTGCGCTCCCCCGTCACCTTACGGCGGTGCGCTCCCCCGTCACCTTACGGCGGTGCGCTCCCCCGTCACCTTACGGCGGTGCGCTCCCCCGTCACCTTACGGCGGTGCGCTCCCCCGCTCCCCTTACGGCGGTGCGCTCCCCCGCTCCCCTTACGGCGGTGCGCTCCCCTTCTTGTCATATTGAGGAACCTCTGAAGCTTGCAGCACACAGTGATGCAGGAGAGCGAGAGCCGCTTCCTCTGACACAACTTCGGATATGATTGAGTAACTGTCCCCTCCCCTCATGCACACTCCTCTGTGAGCCTCTAGACACGGCCCTGAGCATGCACACTCCTCTGTGAGCCCCTAGACACGGCGCTGAGCATGCACACTCCTCTGTGAGCCCCTAGACACGGCCCTGAGCATGCACACTCCTCTGTGAGCCCCTAGACACGGCCCTGAGCATGCACACTCCTCTGTGAGCCTCTAGACACGGCCCTGAGCATGCACACTCCTCTGTGAGCCCCTAGACACGGCGCTGAGCATGCACACTCCTCTGTGAGCCCCTAGACACGGCCCTGAGCATGCACACTCCTCTGTGAGCCCCTAGACACGGCCCTGAGCATGCACACTCCTCTGTGAGCCCCTAGACACGGCCCTGAGCATGCACACTCCTCTGTGAGCCCCTAGACACGGCGCTGAGCATGCACACTCCTCTGTGAGCCCCTAGACACAGCCCTGAGCATGCACACTCCTCTGTGAGCCCCTAGACACGGCGCTGAGCATGCACACTCCTCTGTGAGCCCCTAGACACGGCGCTAAGCATGCACACTCCTCTGTGAGCCCCTAGACACGGCGCTGAGCATGCACACTCCTCTGTGAGCCCCTAGACACGGCGCTAAGCATGCACACTCCTCTGTGAGCCCCTAGACACGGCGCTAAGCATGCACACTCCTCTGTGAGCCCCTAGACACGGCGCTAAGCATGCACACTCCTCTGTGAGCCCCTAGACACGGCGCTGAGCATGCACACTCCTCTGTGAGCCCCTAGACACGGCCCTGAGCATGCACACTCCTCTGTGAGCCCCTAGACACGGCCCTGAGCATGCACACTCCTCTGTGAGCCCCTAGACACGGCCCTGAGCATGCACACTCCTCTGTGAGCCCCTAGACACGGCGCTGAGCATGCACACTCCTCTGTGAGCCCCTAGACACGGCGCTGAGCATGCACACTCCTCTGTGAGCCCCTAGACACGGCCCTGAGCATGCACACTCCTCTGTGAGCCCCTAGACACGGCGCTGAGCATGCACACTCCTCTGTGAGCCCCTAGACACGGCGCTGAGCATGCACACTCCTCTGTGAGCCCCTAGACACGGCGCTGAGCATGCACACTCCTCTGTGAGCCCCTAGACACGGCGCTGAGCATGCACACTCCTCTGTGAGCCCCTAGACACGGCCCTGAGCATGCACACTCCTCTGTGAGCCCCTAGACACGGCCCTGAGCATGCACACTCCTCTGTGAGCCCCTAGACACGGCGCTGAGCATGCACACTCCTCTGTGAGCCCCTAGACACGGCGCTAAGCATGCACACTCCTCTGTGAGCCCCTAGACACGGCGCTGAGCATGCACACTCCTCTGTGAGCCCCTAGACACGGCCCTGAGCATGCACACTCCTCTGTGAGCCCCTAGACACGGCCCTGAGCATGCACACTCCTCTGTGAGCCCCTAGACACGGCCCTGAGCATGCACACTCCTCTGTGAGCCCCTAGACACGGCGCTGAGCATGCACACTCCTCTGTGAGCCCCTAGACACGGCGCTGAGCATGCACACTCCTCTGTGAGCCCCTAGACACGGCGCTGAGCATGCACACTCCTCTGTGAGCCTCTAGACACGGCCCTGAGCATGCACACTCCTCTGTGAGCCCCTAGACACGGCGCTGAGCATGCACACTCCTCTGTGAGCCCCTAGACACGGCCCTGAGCATGCACACTCCTCTGTGAGCCCCTAGACACGGCCCTGAGCATGCACACTCCTCTGTGAGCCCCTAGACACGGCGCTGAGCATGCACACTCCTCTGTGAGCCCCTAGACACGGCCCTGAGCATGCACACTCCTCTGTGAGCCCCTAGACACGGCCCTGAGCATGCACACTCCTCTGTGAGCCCCTAGACACGGCCCTGAGCATGCACACTCCTCTGTGAGCCCCTAGACACGGCGCTGAGCATGCACACTCCTCTGTGAGCCCCTAGACACGGCGCTAAGCATGCACACTCCTCTGTGAGCCCCTAGACACGGCGCTGAGCATGCACACTCCTCTGTGAGCCCCTAGACACGGCGCTGAGCATGCACACTCCTCTGTGAGCCCCTAGACACGGCGCTAAGCATGCACACTCCTCTGTGAGCCCCTAGACACGGCGCTAAGCATGCACACTCCTCTGTGAGCCCCTAGACACGGCGCTGAGCATGCACACTCCTCTGTGAGCCCCTAGACACGGCCCTGAGCATGCACACTCCTCTGTGAGCCCCTAGACACGGCCCTGAGCATGCACACTCCTCTGTGAGCCCCTAGACACGGCCCTGAGCATGCACACTCCTCTGTGAGCCCCTAGACACGGCGCTGAGCATGCACACTTCTCTGTGAGCCCCTAGACACGGCGCTGAGCATGCACACTCCTCTGTGAGCCCCTAGACACGGCCCTGAGCATGCACACTCCTCTGTGAGCCCCTAGACACGGCGCTGAGCATGCACACTCCTCTGTGAGCCCCTAGACACGGCGCTGAGCATGCACACTCCTCTGTGAGCCCCTAGACACGGCGCTGAGCATGCACACTCCTCTGTGAGCCCCTAGACACGGCCCTGAGCATGCACACTCCTCTGTGAGCCCCTAGACACGGCCCTGAGCATGCACACTCCTCTGTGAGCCCCTAGACACGGCGCTGAGCATGCACACTCCTCTGTGAGCCCCTAGACACGGCGCTAAGCATGCACACTCCTCTGTGAGCCCCTAGACACGG
Organism: Anomaloglossus baeobatrachus; assembly: GCF_048569485.1. Taxonomy (NCBI): domain Eukaryota; kingdom Metazoa; phylum Chordata; class Amphibia; order Anura; family Aromobatidae; genus Anomaloglossus; species Anomaloglossus baeobatrachus. The sequence goes on from NC_134364.1 coordinate 130,294,545, forward strand.
CGCTGAGCATGCACACTCCTCTGTGAGCCCCTAGACACGGCCCTGAGCATGCACACTCCTCTGTGAGCCCCTAGACACGGCCCTGAGCATGCACACTCCTCTGTGAGCCCCTAGACACGGCCCTGAGCATGCACACTCCTCTGTGAGCCCCTAGACACGGCGCTGAGCATGCACACTCCTCTGTGAGCCCCTAGACACGGCGCTGAGCATGCACACTCCTCTGTGAGCCCCTAGACACGGCCCTGAGCATGCACACTCCTCTGTGAGCCCCTAGACACGGCCCTGAGAATGCACACTCCTCTGTGAGCCCCTAGACACGGCGCTGAGCATGCACACTCCTCTGTGAGCCCCTAGATACGGCCCTGAGCATGCACACTCCTCTGTGAGCCCCTAGATACGGCCCTGAGCATGCACACTCCTCTGTGAAGGTACTTTCACACTTGCGTTCAGCGGAGTCCGTCACTATGGAGAATAGGGCAGTCCGGTAACGCACTGCGCTATTCTCCATAGACTTGTATGGACGACGCACTGTAACGCAAGTGTCAGCATGGCATCCGCCGGACGACGCAGCGTCGTTATTTTGACGCTGCGGCGGGCGGGAGGAACGCAGCATGTAACTTTTTTTCAGCAGCGCAATCCGTAGGATTTCACTGCGCTTGCTCTCTCTGGCTCCCTGCACATGTAACCAAGGTAAATATCGGGTAACCAAGCAAAGTGCTTTACCGATATTTACACTCGCTACGTGTGCAGGGAGCCCGACACTTCCCCACATGGCTCCGCCCCCTCCCGCACTCCACTCCACATGTATACACACACACACACACACACACATTCACCTGTCCTCAGCGCCATGGCCCGCTCAGCTCCACCCACCCCGCACTCCGCCCCCCCGCACACATTCTTGGCGGCCGAACGATCAGCTGATCACCCCGGCTGCCGGCATGTGAGAGCGCTCAGCTGATCGCCCCGGCCGCCGGCATGTGAGAGCGCACAGCTGATCAACCGGCCGCCGGCATGTGAGAGCGCTCAGCTGATCGCCCGGCTGCCGGCATGTGAGAGCGCTCAGCTGATCGCCCGGCTGCCGGCATGTGAGAGCGCTCAGCTGATCGGCCGGCATGTGAGAGCGCTCAGCTGATCGGCCGGCATGTGAGAGCGCTCAGCTGATCGGCCGGCGGCCGGCATGTGAGAGCGCTCAGCTGATCGGCCGGCATGTGAGAGCGCTCAGCTGATCGGCCGGCATGTGAGAGCGCTCAGCTGATCGGCCGGCATGTGAGAGCGCTCAGCTGATCGGCCGGCATGTGAGAGCGCTCAGCTGATCGGCCGGCATGTGAGAGCGCTCAGCTGATCGGCCGGCATGTGAGAGCGCTCAGCTGATCGGCCGGCATGTGAGAGCGCTCAGCTGATCGGGCAGCATGTGAGAGCGCTCAGCTGATCGGCCGGCAGCCGGCATGTGAGAGCGCTCAGCTGATCGGCCGGCGGCCGGCATGTGAGAGCGCTCAGCTGATCGCCCGGCGGCCGGCATGTGAGAGCGCTCAGCTGATCGCCCGGCGGCCGGCATGTGAGAGCGCTCAGCTGATCGCCCGGCGGCCGGCATGTGAGAGCGCTCAGCTGATCGCCCGGCGGCCGGCATGTGAGAGCGCTCAGCTGATCGCCCGGCGGCCGGCATGTGAGAGCGCTCAGCTGATCGCCCGGCGGCCGGCATGTGAGAGCGCTCAGCTGATCGCCCGGCGGCCGGCATGTGAGAGCGCTCAGCTGATCGCCCGGCGGCCGGCATGTGAGAGCGCTCAGCTGATCGCCCGGCGGCCGGCATGTGAGAGCGCTCAGCTGATCGCCCGGCGGCCGGCATGTGAGAGCGCTCAGCTGATCGCCCGGCGGCCGGCATGTGAGAGCGCTCAGCTGATCGCCCGGCGGCCGGCATGTGAGAGCGCTCAGCTGATCGCCCGGCGGCCGGCATGTGAGAGCGCTCAGCTGATCGCCCGGCGGCCGGCATGTGAGAGCGCTCAGCTGATCGCCCGGCGGCCGGCATGTGAGAGCGCTCAGCTGATCGCCCGGCGGCCGGCATGTGAGAGCGCTCAGCTGATCGCCCGGCGGCCGGCATGTGAGAGCGCTCAGCTGATCGCCCGGCGGCCGGCATGTGAGAGCGCTCAGCTGATCGCCCGGCATGTGAGAGCGCTCAGCTGATCGCCCGGCGGCCGGCATGTGAGAGCGCTCAGCTGATCGCCCGGCGGCCGGCATGTGAGAGCGCTCAGCTGATCGCCCGGCGGCCGGCTATTGAGGGTGATCAGATGATCGTTCATAATAGTCTGCTAACTGGTAAAACTGTAAAAAAATTAAAAAAAAGGAAAAAAAAAAGCTTTCCGTTGTTTTGTACGATCCGTTGCCTCCGTCACACAACGCAATGCAACGGATGCCGTTCAACGCAAGTGTGAAACTAGCCGGAGCCCTCCTCCTCCTCCTCCTCCTCCTCCTCAGTCTGGAGCTCAGCTGCGGCACCCCTGCACAGGAGCAGCCATCATCCCACAGACACTGCTTGGTAGCAATAGGTGGTCATGGCTCCTGTGTCCCCCTCACCTATGTCCCGTGGAGCACCTCACCTCCAGTGCCCCCCTCACCTCCGTCCTGTGCCCCCGGGGCTCCTCTCGCCCCCCCTCACCTCCGTCCTGTGCCCCCGGGGCTCCTCTCGCCCCCCCCTCACCTCCGTCCTGTGCCCCCGGGGCTCCTCTCGCCCCCCCTCACCTCCGTCCTGTGCCCCCGGGGCTCCTCTCGCCCCCCCTCACCTCCGTCCTGTGCCCCCGGGGCTCCTCTCGCCCCCCCTCACCTCCGTCCTGTGCCCCCGGGGCTCCCCTCGCCCCCCCTCACCTCCGTCCTGTGCCCCCGGGGCTCCCCTCGCCCCCCTCACCTCCGTCCTGTGCCCCCGGGGCTCCCCTCGCCCCCCCTCACCTCCGTCCTGTGCCCCCGGGGCTCCCCTCGCCCCCCTCACCTCCGTCCTGTGCCCCCGGGGCTCCCCTCGCCCCCCTCACCTCCGTCCTGTGGCCCCGGGGCTCCCCTCGCCCCCCTCACCTCCGTCCTGTGGCCCCGGGGCTCCCCTCGCCCCCCTCACCTCCGTCCTGTGCCCCCGGGGCTCCCCTCGCGCCCCTCACCTCCGTCCTGTGCCCCCGGGGCTCCCCTCGCGCCCCTCACCTCCGTCCTGTGCCCCCCGGGGCTCCCCTCGCCCCCCCTCACCTCCGTCCTGTGCCCCCGGGGCTCCCCTCGCCCCCCCTCACCTCCGTCCTGTGCCCCCGGGGCTCCTCTCGCCCCCCCTCACCTCCGTCCTGTGCCCCCGGGGCTCCTCTCGCCCCCCCTCACCTCCGTCCTGTGCCCCCGGGGCTCCCCTCGCCCCCCTCACCTCCGTCCTGTGCCCCCGGGGCTCCCCTCGCCCCCCTCACCTCCGTCCTGTGCCCCCGGGGCTCCCCTCGCGCCCCTCACCTCCGTCCTGTGCCCCCGGGGCTCCCCTCGCCCCCCTCACCTCCGTCCTGTGCCCCCGGGGCTCCCCTCGCCCCCCTCACCTCCGTCCTGTGCCCCCGGGGCTCCCCTCGCCCCCCTCACCTCCGTCCTGTGCCCCCGGGGCTCCCCTCGCCCCCCTCACCTCCGTCCTGTGCCCCCGGGGCTCCCCTCGCGCCCCTCACCTCCGTCCTGTGCCCCCGGGGCTCCCCTCGCGCCCCTCACCTCCGTCCTGTGCCCCCGGGGCTCCCCTCGCCCCCCTCACCTCCGTCCTGTGCCCCCGGGGCTCCTCTCGCCCCCCTCACCTCCGTCCTGTGGCCCCCGGGGCTCCTCTCGCCCCCCTCACCTCCGTCCTGTGCCCTCGGGGCTCCTCTCGCCCCCCTCACCTCCGTCCTGTGGCCCCCGGGGCTCCTCTCGCCCCCCTCACCTCCGTCCTGTGCCCCCGGGGCTCCCCTCGCCCCTCTCACCTCCGTCCTGTGCCCCCGGGGCTCCTCTCGCCCCCCCTCACCTCCGTCCTGTGCCCCCGGGGCTCCCCTCGCCCCTCTCACCTCCGTCCTGTGCCCCCGGGGCTCCTCTCGCCCCCCCTCACCTCCGTCCTGTGCCCCCGGGGCTCCTCTCGCCCCCCTCACCTCCGTCCTGTGGCCCCCGGGGCTCCTCTCGCCCCCCTCACCTCCGTCCTGTGCCCCCGGGGCTCCTCTCGCCCCCCTCACCTCCGTCCTGTGGCCCCCGGGGCTCCTCTCGCCCCCCTCACCTCCGTCCTGTGCCCCCGGGGCTCCTCTCGCCCCCCTCACCTCCGTCCTGTGGCCCCCGGGGCTCCTCTCGCCCCCCTCACCTCCGTCCTGTGGCCCCCGGGGCTCCTCTCGCCCCCCTCACCTCCGTCCTGTGGCCCCCGGGGCTCCTCTCGCCCCCCTCACCTCCGTCCTGTGGCCCCCGGGGCTCCTCTCGCCCCCCTCACCTCCGTCCTGTGGCCCCCGGGGCTCCTCTCGCCCCCCTCACCTCCGTCCTGTGGCCCCCGGGGCTCCTCTCGCCCCCCTCACCTCCGTCCTGTGCCCCCGGGGCTCCTCTCGCCCCCCTCACCTCCGTCCTGTGCCCCCGGGGCTCCTCTCGCCCCCCTCACCTCCGTCCTGTGCCCCCGGGGCTCCTCTCGCCCCCCTCACCTCCGTCCTGTGCCCCCGGGGCTCCTCTCGCCCCCCTCACCTCCGTCCTGTGCCCCCGGGGCTCCTCTCGCCCCCCTCACCTCCGTCCTGTGCCCCCGGGGCTCCTCTCGCCCCCCCTCACCTCCGTCCTGTGCCCCCGGGGCTCCTCTCGCCCCCCCTCACCTCCGTCCTGTGCCCCCGGGGCTCCTCTCGCCCCCCTCACCTCCGTCCTGTGCCCCCGGGGCTCCTCTCGCCCTCCTCACCTCCGTCCTGTGCCCCCGGGGCTCCTCTCGCCCCCCTCACCTCCGTCCTGTGCCCCCGGGGCTCCTCTCGCCCCCCTCACCTCCGTCCTGTGCCCCCGGGGCTCACCTCGCCCCCCTCACCTCCGTCCTGTGCCCCCGGGGCTCCTCTCGCTGTCTGCTCCACCTTCGGTTTCTCCGCTCTCTTTACCGTTCCGTCACTTTCCTCAAACTTCTGAAGCTTCGGATACTTCCACCACGTGACTCTGCCCGACCAATCAGAGAAGGTAGACAGTCGCAGGTTACCACAGGGCACAACTATCCCGCCCCTAGCAACGGGACAGGAAGATGATTAACCCTGCACCTGCCAGAATTAACTGACAGCGACAGGTGGAAGAGCCTGACAGCTGCAGAGAGGGGGAGACGTGTGTGATACATTGTGAGCTCCGGGGTCGGGGATGATAGGAGTAGTGATACATTGGATTGTCGCTCTAGGGTCGGGGATGATGAGAGTAGTGATACATTGGATTGTTGCTCTGGGGTCGGGGATGATGGGAGTAGTGATACATTGGATTGTCGCTCCGGGGTCGGGGATGATGAGAGTAGTGATACATTGGATTGTTGCTCCGGGGTCGGGGATGATGAGAGTAGTGATACATTGGATTGTCGCTCTGGGGTCGGGGATGATGGGAGTAGTGATACATTGGATTGTCGCTCTGGGGTCGGGGGATGATGGGAGTAGTGATACATTGGATTGTCGCTCCGGGGTCGGGGATGATGAGAGTAGTGATACATTGGATTGTTGCTCTGGGGTCGGGGATGATGGGAGTAGTGATACATTGGATTGTTGCTCCGGGGTCGGGGATGATGAGAGTAGTGATACATTGGATTGTTGCTCTGGGGTCGGGGATGATGAGAGTAGTGATACATTGGATTGTCGCTCCGGGGTCGGGGATGATGAGAGTAGTGATACATTGGATTGTCGCTCCGGGGTCGGGGATGATGAGAGTAGTGATACATTGGATTGTTGCTCTGGGGTCGGGGATGATGGGAGTAGTGATACATTGGATTGTTGCTCCGGGGTCGGGGATGATGAGAGTAGTGATACATTGGATTGTCGCTCCGGGGTCGGGGATGATGGGAGTAGTGATACATTGGATTGTCGCTCTGAGGTCGGGGGATGATGAGAGTAGTGATACATTGGATTGTCGCTCCGGGGTCGGGGATGATGAGAGTAGTGATACATTGGATTGTCGCTCTGGGGTCGGGGATGATGAGAGTAGTGATACATTGGATTGTCGCTCTGGGGTCGGGGATGATGGGAGTAGTGATACATTGGATTGCTGCTCCGGGGTCGGGGATGATGGGAGTAGTGATACATTGGATTGTTGCTCTGGGGTCGGGGATGATGGGAGTAGTGATACATTGGATTGCTGCTCCGGGGTCGGGGATGATGGGAGTAGTGATACATTGGATTGTTGCTCTGGGGTCGGGGATGATGGGAGTAGTGATACATTGGATTGTCGCTCTGGGGTCGGGGATGATGGGAGTAGTGATACATTGGATTGTTGCTCTGGGGTCAGGGATGATGAGAGTAGTGATACATTGGATTGTTGCTCCGGGGTCGGGGATGATGGGAGTAGTGATACATTGGATTGTTGCTCTGGGGTCAGGGATGATGGGAGTAGTGATACATTGGATTGTTGCTCTGGGGTCGGGGATGATGGGAGTAGTGATACATTGGATTGTTGCTCTGAGGTCGGGGATGATGGGAGTAGTGATACATTGGATTGTCGCTCCGGGGTCGGGGATGATGGGAGTAGTGATACATTGGATTGTTGCTCTGGGGTCAGGGATGATGAGAGTAGTGATACATTGGATTGTTGCTCCGGGGTCGGGGATGATGGGAGTAGTGATACATTGGATTGTCGCTCTGGGGTCGGGGATGATGGGAGTAGTGATACATTGGATTGTTGCTCTGAGGTCGGGGGATGATGAGAGTAGTGATACATTGAATTGTTGCTCTGGGGTCGGGGATGATGAGAGTAGTGATACATTGGATTGTCGCTCTGGGGTCGGGGATGATGAGAGTAGTGATACATTGGATAGTCGCTCTGGGGTCGGGGATGATGAGAGTAGTGATACATTGGATTGTCGCTCTGGGGTCGGGGATGATGAGAGTAGTGATACATTGGATTGTCGCTCCGGGGTCGGGGATGATGGGAGTAGTGATACATTGGATTGTCGCTCCGGGGTCGGGGATGATGAGAGTAGTGATACATTGGATTGTCGCTCCGGGGTCGGGGGTGATGAGAGTAGTGATACATTGGATTGTCGCTCTGGGGTCGGGGATGATGGGAGTAGTGATACATTGGATTGTCGCTCTGGGGTCGGGGGATGATGGGAGTAGTGATACATTGGATTGTCGCTCTGGGGTCGGGGATGATGGGAGTAGTGATACATTGGATTGTCGCTCCGGGGTCGGGGGATGATGGGAGTAGTGATACATTGGATTGTCGCTCTGGGGTCGGGGATGATGGGAGTAGTGATACATTGGATTGTCGCTCTGGGGTCGGGGATGATGGGAGTAGTGATACATTGGATAGTCGCTCTGGGGTCGGGGGATGATGAGAGTAGTGATACATTGGATAGTCGCTCTGGGGTCGGGGGATGATGGGAGTAGTGATACATTGGATTGTCGCTCCGGGGTCGGGGGATGATGGGAGTAGTGATACATTGGATTGTCGCTCTGGGGTCGGGGATGATGGGAGTAGTGATACATTGGATTGTCGCTCTGGGGTCGGGGATGATGGGAGTAGTGATACATTGGATAGTCGCTCTGGGGTCGGGGGATGATGAGAGTAGTGATACATTGGATAGTCGCTCTGGGGTCGGGGATGATGGGAGTAGTGATACATTGGATTGTCGCTCTGGGGTCGGGGGATGATGGGAGTAGTGATACATTGGATTGTCGCTCTGGGGTCGGGGGATGATGGGAGTAGTGATACATTGGATTGTCGCTCCGGGGTCGGGGATGATGGGAGTAGTGATACATTGGATTGTCGCTCCGGGGTCGGGGATGATGAGAGTAGTGATACATTGGATTGTCGCTCTGGGGTCGGGGGATGATGGGAGTAGTGATACATTGGATTGTCGCTCCGGGGTCGGGGATGATGAGAGTAGTGATACATTGGATTGTCGCTCTGGGGTCGGGGGATGATGGGAGTAGTGATACATTGGATTGTTGCTCTGGGGTCGAGGATGATGAGAGTAGTGATACATTGGATTGTCGCTCTGGGGTCGGGGATGATGGGAGTAGTGATACATTGGATTGTTGCTCTGGGGTCGGGGATGATGAGAGTAGTGATACATTGGATTGTCGCTCTGGGGTCGGGGATGATGAGAGTAGTGATACATTGGATTGTGGCTCCGGGGTCGGGGGATGATGGGAGTAGTGATACATTGGATTGTCGCTCTGGGGTCGGGGATGATGGGAGTAGTGATACATTGGATTGTTGCTCTGGGGTCGGGGATGATGAGAGTAGTGATACATTGGATTGTGGCTCCGGGGTCGGGGGATGATGGGAGTAGTGATACATTGGATTGTTGCTCCGGGGTCGGGGATGATGGGAGTAGTGATACATTGGATTGTAGCTCTGGGGTCGGGGATGATGAGAGTAGTGATACATTGGATTGTCGCTCTGGGGTCGGGGGATGATGAGAGTAGTGATACATTGGATTGTCGCTCCGGGGTCGGGGGATGATGGGAGTAGTGATACATTGGATTGTTCCTCTGGGGTCGGGGATGATGGGAGTAGTGATACATTGGATTGTTGCTCTGGGGTCGGGGATGATGGGAGTAGTGATACATTGGATTGTTGCTCTGGGGTCGGGGATGATGGGAGTAGTGATACATTGGATTGTTGCTCCGGGGTCGGGGATGATGGGAGTAGTGATACATTGGATTGTGGCTCCGGGGTCGGGGGATGATGAGAGTAGTGATATATTGGATAGTCGCTCCGAGGTCGGGGATGATGGGAGTAGTGATACATTGGATTGTCGCTCCGGGGTCGGGGATGATGAGATTAGTGATACATTGGATTGTCGCTCCGGGGTCGGGGATGATGAGAGTAGTGATACATTGGATTGTTGCTCTGGGGTCGGGGATGATGGGAGTAGTGATACATTGGATTGTCGCTCTGGGGTCGGGGATGATGAGAGTAGTGATACATTGGATTGTCGCTCTGGGGTCGGGGATGATGGGAGTAGTGATACATTGGATTGTGGCTCCGGGGTCGGGGATGATGGGAGTAGTGATACATTGGATTGTCGCTAAGGGGTCGGGGATGATGGGAGTAGTGATACAATGGATTGTCGCTCTGGGGTCGGGGATGATGGGAGTAGTGATACATTGGATTGTCGCTCTGGGGTCGGGGATGATGGGAGTAGTGATACATTGGATTGTGGCTCCGGGGTCGGGGATGATGGGAGTAGTGATACATTGGATTGTCGCTCTGGGGTCGGGGATGATGAGAGTAGTGATACATTGGATTGTCGCTCTGGGGTCGGGGATGATGGGAGTAGTGATACATTGGATTGTCGCTCTGGGGTCGGGGATGATGGGAGTAGTGATACATTGGATTGTTGCTCCGGGGTCGGGGATGATGGGAGTAGTGATACATTGGATTGTCGCTCTGGGGTCGGGGATGATGAGAGTAGTGATACATTGGATTGTCGCTCCGGGGTCGGGGGATGATGGGAGTAGTGATACATTGGATTGTTGCTCCGGGGTCAGGGATGATGGGAGTAGTGATACATTGGATTGTCGCTCCGGGGTCGGGGGATGATGGGAGTAGTGATACATTGGATTGTTGCTCTGGGGTCGGGGATGATGGGAGTAGTGATACATTGGATTGTTGCTCTGGGGTCGGGGATGATGGGAGTAGTGATACATTGCATTGTCGCTCTGGGGTCGGGGATGATGGGAGTAGTGATACATTGGATTGTCGCTCTGGGGTCGGGGGATGATGAGAGTAGTGATATATTGGATAGTCGCTCCGAGGTCGGGGATGATGGGAGTAGTGATACATTGGATTGTCGCTCCGGGGTCGGGGGATGATGGGAGTAGTGATACATTGGATTGTCGCTCCGAGGTCGGGGATGATGAGAGTAGTGATATATTGGATAGTCGCTCCGGGGTCGGGGATGATGAGAGTAGTGATACATTGGATTGTCGCTCTGGGGTCGGGGATGATGAGAGTAGTGATACATTGGATTGTCGCTCTGGGGTCGGGGATGATGAGAGTAGTGATACATTGGATTGTTGCTCTGGGGTCGGGGATGATGGGAGTAGTGATACATTGCATTGTCGCTCTGGGGTCGGGGATGATGGGAGTAGTGATACATTGGATTGTCGCTCTGGGGTCGGGGGATGATGAGAGTAGTGATATATTGGATAGTCGCTCCGAGGTCGGGGATGATGGGAGTAGTGATACATTGGATTGTCGCTCCGGGGTCGGGGGATGATGGGAGTAGTGATACATTGGATTGTCGCTCCGAGGTCGGGGATGATGAGAGTAGTGATATATTGGATAGTCGCTCCGGGGTCGGGGATGATGAGAGTAGTGATACATTGGATTGTCGCTCTGGGGTCGGGGATGATGAGAGTAGTGATACATTGGATTGTCGCTCTGGGGTCGGGGATGATGAGAGTAGTGATACATTGGATTGTTGCTCTGGGGTCGGGGATGATGGGAGTAGTGATACATTGGATTGTCGCTCCGGGGTCGTGGATGATGGGAGTAGTGATACATTGGATTGTCGCTCTGGGGTCGGGGGATGATGGGAGTAGTGATACATTGGATTGTTGCTCTGGGGTCGGGGATGATGGGAGTAGTGATACATTGGATTGTCGCTCTGGGGTCGGGGATGATGGGAGTAGTGATACATTGGATTGTCGCTCTGGGGTCGGGGATGATGGGAGTAGTGATACATTGGATTGTCGCTCTGGGGTCGGGGATGATGGGAGTAGTGATACATTGGATTGTCGCTCCGGGGTCGGGGATGATGGGAGTAGTGATACATTGGATTGTCGCTCCGGGGTCGGGGATGATGGGAGTAGTGATACATTGGATTGTCGCTCCGGGATCAGGGATGATGGGAGTAGTGATACATTGGATTGTTGCTCTGGGGTCGGGGATGATGGGAGTAGTGATACATTGGATTGTCGCTCCGGGGTCGGGGATGATGGGAGTAGTGATACATTGGATTGTCGCTCCGGGGTCGGGGGATGATGGGAGTAGTGATACATTGGATTGTCGCTCTGGGGTCGGGGGATGATGGGAGTAGTGATACATTGGATTGTCGCTCCGGGGTCGGGGATGATGGGAGTAGTGATTAGTGTGATGACTATTTTAAAAATTTTGCTAAACAAAAATGAAACCCCTTATACTTTTGAGGAACAATTGCATTCTAATGACATTTGTATCATCAAATTTGTAAAATATTCAAAAACATTCCCCCTTTTTTTCATTTCAAATTTTTCAAAAAAAACGATTTTTCGTGTCTTAATTTTTTGAAGATTCTGGAATGATTTAGAATATTCAGGAATAAGAATAATCTAGTGAAAAATGACATTTTTAATTGTTACCCATTATATATATATTTAACGTTTTCTTTAAAAGTTCGATCTCGCCTTACAAACATGTGCTATAAGAAGAGCTGAGAGAATTGAACAGAATGTGGTACATTTGGAGTCAGGCCGCCATCTTGGATACTAGAAAGTGAATTTACTGTGAATACGTTATTTAATTTAAAAAGTGTATATGAAGTGAATAAGTGATAATATTATCGGAATAAATAGTGTAGATGTTTATAGATTTCTAAGTAATATTGGGAAAGAAAATAAGAAAGTAAATGTTGATATGAAAGAGTGCTCCTTTGGAATCAATTCATCCAAGAAAACGAATCCGACTATCAATATTTCAAGCTGAAGCCGGCACTTCGCAATCGCAACCCACACATGATACTGTCTCTGAATCTTTACCCGAGTGTCCAAAGCCAACCTCTTCTTCTGCGTCATCTTCTCCTGAACGCACACCGAAATACAAGAGAGCAAGCACTACAACAGCGAGTCTACTGGTACTGAAAAACAACATTTCTACACATAAAGCAAATAAAGGGCTTGCAACCATTGCTGAACAAGGTCATGATGCACCGGATCCAAGTCAGTCGGTGTGTGGAGACGAATAATCTCAGAAGGACAGAAAATGAAAACCAAAATTTTTGAAAAACTTCAAAGCAAAGATCCCTATTGTCTCCACTTCGATGGTAAAATAATCCAAGGGGAAGAGTATCACGTAGTTCTGCTGAAAAATACCACAACCGAAATCAAACTGGGTATTGTGAAATGTGAGAATGGTTCTGCCGCGGCTCTTCACAAGGAACCACATCAGCTAATTGATGAATACGACGCTTGGGAAAATATTGGCATGATAATCTGCGACACGGCAGCAGTAAATACTGGTGGTGTGAACGGGATTGTAACGCTGATACAGGACGATGTCTTGAGAAAGGGCTCTCAGAAGCCACAATACATCGGCTGTCACCACCGTGTACTCGACCTCCTACTGAAGCACGGCATGAATTCCCTTATTCCAGAGTCAACAAAGAAACCAGAACTCAATTATTTCTTCATTGACAAATTAACAGAAAACTCTGCCTCACTTCAGATTGATCACCACCAAGTTGCAACAGATGATGTCCACACCGATTGCAAGAATCCTGGATAGCAAGATGACGTCAAGTTCTTATATGAACGGTCAGGCATATCGTCATTACAAAAAGGACATTTTTGTGTACTCACCGTAAAATGTCTTCCTTGGAGCCTTTCATTGGGGGACACAGACAGTGGGCATTATGGTGCCTCCAGAGAGGCGTGACACTAGATTGAAAAAGTGTTAGCTCCTCCCCCCACAGCATATACCCCCAGCTAGGCAGGAAACTAGCTCAGTTTCGTGGAAAGCAGTAGGAGAAGAACAACAAAACCACAAGGGTGGGAGCTGTGTCCCCCAATGAAAGGCTCCAAGGAAGACATTTTACGGTGAGTACACAAAAATGTCCTTTCCTTTCACGCCTTTTCATTGGGGGACACAGACATTGGGACGTCCCAAAGCAGTCCCTGGGTGGGAACTGAACTATTAACAGTGTATAACATAAGACTAAGAGCTGACTAATGACTGCAACTGCAGTGAACACATAACAACACTGTCAGAACCGAGCAGTGGCCACTTATAAATGGGCCACTGCCGCCTGAAGGACTTGTTTTCCAAGAGCAGCATCGGCGGATGCATGCGTATGCACTCTGTAGAATTTTGTGAACATGTGCACACTGGACCAGGTAGCGGCCTTGCAGAGTTGGGCCGCCGAAGCCTGATGGCGGATAGCCCAGGAAGCACCCACTGCTCGCGTAGAGTGGGCCTGCACAGATTGAGGAGGAACAAAACCTTGTGCTTTGTAAGCCTCACAGATAGTAGTCCTGATCCATCGAGAAATCGTGGATTTAGAAGCCTGGTTGCCCTTTTTGTGTCCTTCTGAGAGGACGAAGAGGGCATCGGACTTGCACAACGGCGTTGTCCTGGAGATGTAGATCCGCAGAGCCCTGACAAGATCTAGAGTGTGAAGGGCTTTTTCAAAGGAGTGGACCGGAGTCGGGCAGAATGACACAATGTCCTCGTTTAAGTGGAAAGAAGATACAACCTTCGGAAGGAAGGCGGGAGAAGGCCGAAGGACCACCTTATGATGGAATATCAGATAAGGTGAGCGACAGGAAAGGGCTGCAAGTTCAGACACTCACCTGATAGAGGTGATGGCGACTAAAGACTATATTACTTACCGGTAATGGGATTTTCCTGAGTCCACGACAGCACCCACGAGAGAGGGATCCGCCCCCTTCAGGACAGGAAGCCTACTGATAAAAAAGGGGCAGTCCCCCTCCCTCATCAGTTGGTTGCAGAGAACCGGGAGAGGAACCGCCAATGAATGAATATACAAAATAGACAAATCCCAGGACACCAAATGGTGAAAAAAACAAACAAGAAAGGGCAGGGGTGTAAAGGGTGCTGTCGTGGACTCAGGAAAATCCCATTACCGGTAAGTAATATAGTCTTTTCCTTTCGGCACGACAGCACCCACGAGAGACTTACAGAGAATACACTCAGAGGGTGGGAAAAACTGCGCGAAGGACCAAGCCGCCAACGGAAGACAGGTGAAGAACAAAGGCAAGCCGGCAGAGCCCGGAAAGGCGGACGGAGAGGACCAGGACGCAGCCGTACAATACCATCGATGGAGACACTGGTCACATCCACCCAAGGGGGAGGTTACCGCCCAGAAGAAGGATCCGACACCGAGGAGGCCAGAGGAACTTGCTTCACCACAGACGATAGGGAAGCAGCATTCCACAGCCATCGGGACAAGGGACGGCACGCCACGCGAGGACCACAGCCGGAATCCTGAAAGACAAGAACAAAGACCAAACCCCCCCCGCCAAGGGGCCGATCTAGCGACATAGGCGAGGACAGAGCCCCCCGAAACGGAGGAATGGAGAAACACCCCGCACGGGAAAGAACCCAAAGACACCCCGCACTGCAGGAGAACAACCGGAACCGGAACACCCCAAGGAAGGAAGGACCAACGGACAGGGCCGGACAGGCGCGAACACGCCCAGGAGAGGCAAGGGCGACCAAGAGACAGAGGAACAGGTACAGCACCGTACCGGACGAGGAGGAGAAGAGACTCAGAGGAGAAGCAGGATGCCCGAGGCGCCAGGCCAGGTGGAAGGCCAGGGAGGCGCAAGGCGGCAGAGGTGCAAGGCAGGAGCGCCGCAAGGAGCAAGCACAAAAGCGCAAGTGTCAGAGACGCAGGATGAGAACACAGGCCCACACGACCAGGAGGTCCCGAGGCACCGAGGCCAAGAGGCACAGAGGCCCAGAGGCCAAGGGCCCAGGATGCACAGAGCCCAAGAGGCACAGGGCCCAAGAAGCACAGAGTCCAAGAGGCACAGAGTCCAAGAGGCACAGAGTCCAAGAGGCACAGAGGCCAAGAGGCACAGAGGCCAAGAGGTACAGAGGCCACGAGGCACAGAGGCCACGAGGCACAGAGGGCAAGAGGCACAGAGGTACGGAGGACAAGAGGCCCAGAGGCCCAGAGGCCAAGAGGCCCAGAGGCAGAGAGGCGAAGAGGCATAGAGGCCAAGAGGCACAGAGGCACGGAGGCCAAGAAGTAAGAGGCATCGAGGCACAAGGGCCAAGAGGTACAGAGGTCCAGAGGCACAGAGGCCAAGAGGCACAGAGGCCAAGAGGCACAGAGGCCCAGAGGCACAGACGCACAAGAGCCAAGACGACAAAGGCCAAGAGGCACAGAGGCAAAGAGGCATAGAGGCCGGAGCCAGGAGGCATAGGGCCCGGAGGCCCAAGCCAGGAGGCACAGAGGCCAGGAAAGCACAGAGGCCAAAAAGGCACAGAGGCCAAGAAGGCACAGAGGCCAAGAAGACACAAAGGCCAGGAAGGCACAGAGGCCAGGAAGGCACAGAGGCCAAGAGGCACAGAGGCCAAGAGGCCGGAGCCAGGAGGTACAGAGGCACGGGGCCAGGAGGCCCAGAGGGCAAGAAGGCACAGGAGCCAAGAAGGCATAGAGACCAAGAAGCCAAGAGGCACAAAGGCCAAGAGGCACAGAGGCCAAGAGGCCAAGAGGCACAGAGGCCGTAGCCAAGAGGCACAGAGGCCAAGAGGCTAAGAGGCACAGAGGCCGGAGCCAGGAGGCACAGAGGCACGGGGCCAGGAGGCCCCGAGGCCCCGAAGCTACACAGAGGCCCGGAAGCCACACAGAGGGCCGGAAGCCACACAGAGGGCCGGAAGCCACACAGAGGCCCGGAAGCCACACAGAGGCCCGGAAGGCACACAGAGGCCCGGAAGGCACACAGAGGCCCGGAAGGCACACAGAGGCCCGGAAGGCACACAGAGGCCCGGAAGCCACACACAGGCCAGGAAGCCACACACAGGCCAGGAAGTCACACACAGGCCAGGAAGCCACACACAGGCCAGGAAGCCACACACAGAGGCCAGGAAGCCACACAGAGGCCAGGAAGCCACACAGAGGCCAGGAAGCCACACAGAGGCCAGGAAGCCACACAGAGGCTCGGAAGGCACACAGAGGCCCGGAAGCCGCACAGAGGCCAGGAAGCCATACAGAGGCCAGGAAGCCACACAGAGGCCAGGAAGCCACACAGAGGCCAGGAAGCCACACAGAGGCCAGGAAGCCACACAGAGGCCCGGAAGCCGCACAGAGGCCCGGAAGCCGCACAGAGGCCCGGAAGCCGCACAGAGGCCAGGAAGCCACACAGAGGCCAGGAAGCCACACAGAGGGCAGGAAGCCACACAGAGGCCCTGAAGCCACAGAGACCAGGAAGCCAAGAGGCCAGAGGCATCGAGGCAGGAGGCACGAGGCCAGGAGGCAACCAAGGCGCGCGGCCAGGAAGTCCAAGGCACAGAGACAGTACACATAGAGGCCCGAAGGCAGGAGGCACCGAGGCCAGGAGGCACAAAGGCCCGAGGCCAAGAAGTACAAAGGCCCGAGGTCAAGAAGGTACAGAGGCCTGAGGCCAGAAGGGCACAGAGGCCCGAGGCCAGAAGGCACAGAGGCCCGAGGCCAGAAGGCACAGAGGCCCGAGGCCAGAAGGCACAGAGGCCCGAGGCCCGAAGGTACAGCGGCCAAAGGCCAGGAGGGACAGCGGCCCCAGGCCAGGAGACACAGCGGCCCCAGGCCAGGAGGCCCAGCGGCCCCAGGCCAGGAGGCCCAGCGGCCCAAGGGCAGGCAACACAGAGGACCAAGGCCAAGAGGCACAGAGGACGAAGGGCAGGCAGCACAGAGGAACCGAGGCACAAGCCATGAAGCACGAGGCCCGGAGCACGAGGCCCAGAGACACAGAGGCCCGAGGTCAGGAAGTCCGGAGGCCCGGAGGTACAGGGACCAGGAGGTCCAGAGATCCAACCCCCAGGAAGCGCAAAGGCTAGGAGGCTCAGAGACCGGGAAGGCCAGAGGCCAGGAGGGCGCGAGACCGGAGGACAGAGGACACAGAGGCCACAGACACCAGGAGGGCCCGAGGCCACAGAGGCCAGGAGGACCAGAGGCCACATAAGGCCAGGAGGCCCAGAGGCCACCGAGGCCAGGAGGCCCAGAGGCCACCGAGGCCAGGAGGCCCAGAGGCCAGGAGGCCCAGAGGCCAGGAGGCACAGATGTCCAGAGGCCGGGAGGACACACACAGGCCTCATGGGCCAGAAAAACACACAGGCCACAAGGGCCAGGAGACACAGAGACACAGGGGCCCGGAGCCCATAGGGACCAGGAGGCCCTAGAGGCCACAGGGGTAAGGACCCACAGAGGCCACAGGTGCCAGGCGCCCACAGGGGGCCAGGAGGCGACAGGGCCGACGAGGCCACAGAGCGCACAGGAGCCAGGAGTCCACAGGGGCCCGGAGTCCACAGAGGCCACAGGGGCCCGGAGTCCACAGAGGCCCGGAGTCCACAGAGGCCACAGGGGCCCGGAGTCCACAGAGGCCACAGGGGCCCGGAGTCCACAGAGGCCACAGGGGCCCGGAGTCCACAGAGGCCACAGGGGCCCGAAGTCCACAGAGGCCACAGGGGCCTGAAGTCCACAGAGGCCATAGGGGCCAGGAGTCCACAGAGGCCACAGGGGCCAGGAGTCCACAGAGGCACAGGGGGCCAGGCAAACACAGAGGCTACAGGGGCCCCAGGCCATGCGGCAGAATCCAGCTCCAAAGTCCGATCAGGAAGCCACACAGCCCGGCCCGAAACCACACACCGACCCCGGACTAGCGCAGGCAGGGACTCCGGGACGATCCCCCGTGCACTGTCGGGACACCGCCGAGGAAACAGCGCGTGGACGCGGCCCCGGACACAATGCACCCACCGTGCAGCCAGAAGGCGCAGGCCGCGCCACAGGGAGAGGCGGCGGCCTCCGAGCACAGATTTTTCGCCATGTGGCTGTGAAGACGCAGGCACGCGTCAGTGAAAGGCTCCGGCCCGACCGCAATAGACTCACCAGCATCGCAGCGTCCGGCCAGGATGGAGGGGACAACGGGCTTCACAAGGAACCTTCCCGGCCGCTCCCCCGGAAGTGCTCCTGTATACTTCCGGGTCACTGCAGCAGGGAAACGTGCACCTTCGACGCGGCAGGGCCCCCCCCGCCGCGCACACGTCTGGCAGAAGCACACCCTGCTGCAGGCGTCATATCTCCCGGAGGCAAAGCCGGACCAGGAGAAAGAGGACGAGGTGCACCGGAGGACGGAGTCCACAAGGGGAGCTCCACCGACCGGATCCAGAGCTCCGCCGTTCCCTTGGAGACCGCACGGACTCACCGGACCCAGGTACTGTAGGTTCCTCTCCATGCAGGACAGGAAACCAACTGATGAGGGAGGGGGACTGCCCCTTTTTTATCTGTAGGTTTCCTGTCCTGAAGGGGGCGGATCCCTCTCTCGTGGGTGCTGTCGTGCCGAAAGGAAAAAAGGCAACCTTCCAAGACAGTCGTTGAAGAGAGATTTCTCTCAGAGGTTCGAAGGGAGGAAGCTGAAGAGCTCCAAGAACCAGATTCAGATCCCAGGGATCTAAGGGGTGGCGATAAGGAGGGACCAAATGCGCTACCCCTTGAAGAAAGGTACGGACCTGAGGATGAGAAGCCAGCTGCTTTTGGAAAAATATTGACAAGGCAGAAACTTGTCCCTTTAGGTACTGAGAGCCAGTCCCGAGTCCAGACCGTCTTGCAGAAAGGCAAGAACATTAGAGATTGAAAAGGCAAGGGGCGACTGATTATGACGGTCACACCAGGAAAGATAGGCCATCCAGGTCCTGTGATAGATACTGGCGGAGGAGGGCTTCCAAGCATTAAGCATGGTATGAACTACCTTAGAAGAAAGACTTGCCTTGGCTGGAATCAAGGATTCAAGTGCCACACCGTCAAATGCAGCTGTGCTGTATTCTGGTGGAATATTGGACCTTGCGACAGAAGATCCGGGCGGTCGGGAAGACGCCAGGGAGTGTCGCCGAGAAGTTGTAGAAGCTCTGGGTACCAGGCTCTCCTGGGCCAATCCGGGGCCACGAGGATCACCGGGATTCCCTCCGCTTTGATTTTCTTGATTACTCTCGGAATGAGAGGAAACGGAGGGAAGATGTAGGGTAGGCGAAACTGTGCCCACGGAAAGACTAGAGCGTCGGAGCCGATCTCTAGCGGGTCTCTCGACCGGGATATGAAGGGATGTATTTTGGCGTTCATCCGAGATGCCATGAGGTCCACATCTAGGAGTCCCCAACGAAGAGTGATCTGATGGAACACTTCGTCGTTGAGAGACCATTCCCCCGCCACTAAACCTTGCCTGCTGAGGAAGTCAGCGGCCCAGTTGTCTACCCCCGAAATATGGACAGCTGAAATAATGGGGATGTGCTTCTCTGCCCAAAGAAGAATCCTGGATACTTCTTTCATCGCTGCCTTGCTGCGAGTTCCTCTTTGACGGTTGATGTAAGCCACAGCCGTGGCATTGTCTGACTGGTTCCGAACAGGGAGGCCCAATAGTAAGGGCTGAAGGTTCTGAAGGGCCAAAAATATGGCTCTGATCTCTAGAACGTTGTTGTGCAGGGAGCGCTCGGAAGGAGACCAGCGTCATGAACAGTGTGGTGGAGAAACACCGCCCCCCAGCCTATCAGGCTGGCATCCGTCGAGACGACTTGCCAGTGGACAGGGCGGAAGGACTTCCCTTGAGATAGGGATGAGGCTTGAGTCCACCAGACGAGGGAGCTGAGCGCAGTCCGAGATAGGCGGACTGAGCGGTCTAGGAAAGCTGGATTCTTGTCCCAGGAGGATAGAAGATCCAGCTGTAGCGGGCGCAGATGGAATGGGGCAAAGGACACG
Organism: Anomaloglossus baeobatrachus; assembly: GCF_048569485.1. NCBI lineage: Eukaryota > Metazoa > Chordata > Amphibia > Anura > Aromobatidae > Anomaloglossus > Anomaloglossus baeobatrachus. Next base: position 130,314,376 of record NC_134364.1, read on the forward strand.
GCTTCCATGACCGCCACCATCTTGCCTAACACTCTCATTCCATTCCGAAGGGATGTGTAACGGCGAGAGCTGAGGGATCGGGCGGCCCGGATCAGGGAAGACCTCTTGTTTTCTGGAAGAAAAACCCGGGACTGAGCCGTGTCTATCAGCATACCTAAAAAGGTGATGCGCTGATGAGGAATGAGGGAAGACTTGTTGAAGTTGATAAGCCACCCTAGCCTTGACAGCGTCTAGGCAAATCTGCACGCTTTCTGAGCAAACTCGAAGAGAGCTCCCTTTGACAAGAAGGTCATCTAAATAGGGAACGACCAGGACGCCTCTGGGGTGTAAAATGGACATGACGGCCGCCATGACCTTTGTGAAGACCCGAGGCACAGAGGCCAGCCCAAAGGGGAGAGCGCTGAATTGGAAATGACGGTGTCCTACGGCAAAACAACCGTTGATGAGATACACATATGGGAATGTGTAAATAAGCATCTTAAACGTCTATGGAAGCTAGGAATTCTCCCGGTTCCATGGCGGCTAGCACTGCTCTCAATGATTTCATTCGGAAGGTCCGAATCCGTACGAATCTGTTCAGCCTTTTGGAGGTCCAAGATAGGGCGGACAGAGCCATCTTTTTTGGGAACTACAAAAAGGTTTGAATAGAAACCTTTGCCGCGCTGTTCCAGGGGCACTGGAATGATAACATTTGCCTTCTGTAAAGAGGCTATGGACTGAAATAAGGTTTGGCTTTGCGTTCTGGACTTTGGAGGACGAGAATGCAGAAACCTGTTGGCCGGTAGGGAAAGGAAATCGATCTTGTAACCTGAGGTGACTATTTCTCAAACCCAAGCATCGTGAGTATGGTCTAGCCAGATATCACGAAAAAGCAGAAGCCGCCCTCCAACAGGAGTCGGATCTGAGAGATACCTGGCATCATGCTGAAGGGGCCTGTACAGGGCGGGGTCCTTTGGGTTTAGGTTGCTTGGAGTGGGAACGCCAGGAGGAGCCCCTTGAGGGACCGGATCCTCGATCTGAGCGTTGGGACGATCCTTGGGCTGATGGTTTTTGGGGGGCAGGCCGAAAGGGCTGCCTGCGCCAAGGAGATTTTTTAAAATTCCTGGAAACAGGCCGCCTTTGTGGTAGAATGGTACTTTTACCACCTGTCGTCTCAGATATGAGTTTGTCCAAGGATTCTCCAAACAGCTGAAGGCCCTGGAAGGGGAGTGTGGACAGGGAGGCACTGTCCGCATTCCATATCTTTAGCCAAAGGACTCTGCGGGCAAAGACAGCATTGACTACCGTTAGGGCTGACAAACTAGCTGCATCTAGGGAGCCGTGAAGAAAATAGAGGCTAGAGAGAACAAATCAAGGATCTCAAAAGCCTCCGGAGGAATATTACAAGAGCGAAGCATCCTACGGAGGTTCTAACTCCACACACCCATAGCTCTCGCGACCCATGTCAAGGCAAACAGGGGTCAAAGAAAGGAGCCCGAAGCCTGGAAAATAGATTTGACCGCAGCATCACTGCGCAGTCGGACAAGTCCTTGAGAGACGCGTTGTCTGAAACAGACATGACCATGTGTTTAGCCAGTCTGGATACTGGCGGATCCACAACGGAGGGTACTGACCAGGTCTTAACCATTTCAGATGGAAAGGGATAAGCGAAGAGAAGGGTTTTTTATTAAACCTTCTATCAGGGTGATCCCACCGTTTAGATATAATTTGACGAAAAACTGGATCCTGGGCAAAGGAATTAGGAGGCTTCTTGGCCCACTTGATTGCCGACTGAGAAGTCGGGTCCGGAGGCTGATCAGAAATCGACAGAGTGATTGACAGCCGAAATTAGTGTGCCTTCTATATGCCTAGACTCAGAACGGACATCTGAATCAGAGTCAGAGTCTTGGGAATCGTGACTACTAAAAGTCACGGAGCCTCGGTTAGACTGACCATCGTCAGAGTCGGATGAGGCGTAGAGGTCGCAATGGCGCCTTTTGGAAACAGCCTTTTTATGTTCTGGGGAAGAGAGACCAGACGAAGCAGGCGGACTCCTCTGAGGGAGCTGAGCCGGGGGAAGGCTGTGGGAGCCTGAGGACGGCTGGGATATCTGAGCGGCAAGGTCATCTAACCTTTTAGACATTAGAAGAACCCATGCAGGCATTACGTCATCAGACGGGGGAGCTGCCTGGCCAGTGGCCAGAGCAGAATCCAAAGACTGCACGGCATCCTGGTCCGGCAACGGGGTCTGATGTGACATGGTAGAAGGGGCATCACAGCCCTGGCATAGTGGATAGCTTCGTTAGAAAACGAGTGTCCACAGGTGGTACAAGCAAAGTACAGGTCCGTAGAGGACACGTGGGAAGGTTTACCACCCTTGGGGTTACGCATGTCAGCAATAGTCCTACAGCCCTATAGGGATAGAGTTATGCCGCTGTTATATGAGTGAGGAGCCACTAGCAGTATTATAAAGTGACTGCTGTGCAGAGCCGGTATATACCGTGGCAAAATGGCATATACTGTTAAACAGCCGGCATATACCTGCAGGCAGAGCCAGTATACACCGCTAGCAGCTGATATACACCGCTAGCCAGCAGACACACACCGCTAGAGAGACAGCGATATACCGCTGAGCAGAGCGGTATATACCGTAGCAATATGGCATATACCTGCAGGCAGAGCCAGTATATACCGCTAGCAGCTGATATACACCGCTAGCCAGCAGGCACACACCGCTACAGAGACAGCGATATACCGCTGAGCAGAGCGGTATATACAGTAGCAATATGGCATATACCTGCAGGCAGAGCCAGTATATACCGCTAGCAGCTGATATACACCGCTAGCCAGCAGGCACACACTGCTACAGAGACAGTGATATACCGCTGAGCAGAGCGGTATATAGTGCTGCAGAAGTGCAGAGCCAAGGAGGCGATCTCACCCGAGTCTGCTCCCCATGTGGAAAATGGCGTCCAGCGTTCCTGGCAGTATGGAGGAGACGGCCCCCGGAGGCTGATTGGTCCCAGGGCTGGGTCTAACGTGACGGCCAATCAGAAGGAGAGCCGCTGCAGCTGAGGGAGCGGCTTCCAGAGCAGCGAGAGGGGGGCTAGTATGCAGGCCGACGCCGGGGGCTAAATTAATGAGGCTCCCCGGGATCATGGCCTGCATCGCCCCACCGGCGCCTTTCCAGGCGGCGGTTTGGATGCAGGGGACAGATGACTCGTCGTTTCCCCACCTGCTCCTGGCTCTGTCTGAAGACGCGTCGGTCCTGGGATGTGGGGATCTCAGGGACGCATCTTCGGCTCAAGGCTGAAGCAGGTTCTCGGCTCTGCTAGCCCTCTGGAGCTACCTTGGTGTGAGGTGCTTCCATGGAGCCTGGAGGGGTACACAGACCCGACCACTTGGGCGTGAGGGAAGACTGACGGCGTGTGCACGCCAGGTTTCCTCTGCCCGTACGCGGGTGGAACGAGGGTGGCAAGGCACCCCTGGTATTACCCCATAATCAAAAATAGGAACAAAATAAAAAATAAATAAAAATAAATAAAAAGCAATAAGCTGGCCCGGAGCTCAGGCCAGACATGTCAGCCTCCCTGCTGACACTAGAAAAAACCGAGCTAGTTTCCTGCCTAGCCTCCCCTGGGGACACCATAATACCTACTGTCTGTGCCCCCCAATGAAAGGCGAGAAAGGAACAACATCGCGTTGGCCTCAAATCAGTTGGAAGAAACTCCGGAACCTGCACATGGCGAGATGGACCTCGCGAGCTGTATGAGCTGTATATGCTGTATATGCTGTATATGCTGTATATGCTGTTATAGCATTTTTACCGAGGAGTCATTGACATTCCCAGATCTAACCAAAATGCTGAAACCGATGGAGGAGCTACATGCCAAATCCAACAAAATTCAATTTTTGAATCTAAAATTCATAGGAAATAATATTTTTTAAACACTTCTATTGCACATATTGTACTTATAATTAACTGTTTTATACCGTATTTGTTAAAAAAACGAATAATAGAAGTTGCTTAGTTATTACTATTATCGTTTCAATAATGCAAAATTGCATGTCCTCTTAAGGGGGGAAAAAATAATTTTTGCCTTATTTCATTTGAATGAAAGGAGGAACTATTTTTTTAAAAAAACCGCAATACTTATTCTTAGATTACCCATAAAAGTTCCTCAATTGCACATGGTTTCATAAAAATAAAAATTGTCATTACACTAGTAGTGATACATTGCATTGTCGCTCTGGGGATGATGGGAGTAGTGATACATTGGATTGTCGCTCTGGGGTCGGGGATGATGGGAGTAGTGATACATTGGATTGTCGCTCTGGGGATGATGGGAGTAGTGATACATTGGATTGTCGCTCTGGGGTCGGGGATGATGGGAGTAGTGATACATTGGATTGTCGCTCTGGGGTCGGGGATGATGGGAGTAGTGATACATTGGATTGTCGCTCCGGGGTCGGGGGATGATGGGAGTAGTGATACATTGGATTGTTGCTCTGGGGTCGGGGATGATGGGAGTAGTGATACATTGGATTGTCGCTCCGGGGTCGGGGGATGATGGGAGTAGTGATACATTGGATTGTCGCTCTGGGGTCGGGGGATGATGGGAGTAGTGATACATTGGATTGTCGCTCTGAGGTCGGGGATGATGGGGAGTAGTGATACATTGGATTGTCGCTCCGGGGTCGGGGGATGATGGGAGTAGTGATACATTGGATTGTCGCTCTGGGGTCGGGGATGATGGGAGTAGTGATACATTGGATTGTCGCTCCGGGGTCGGGGATGATGAGATTAGTGATACATTGGATTGTCGCTCCGGGGTCGGGGATGATGAGATTAGTGATACATTGGATTGTGGCTCTGGGGTCGGGGATGATGGGAGTAGTGATACATTGGATTGTCGCTCTGGGGTCGGGGGATGATGGGAGTAGTGATACATTGGATTGTCGCTCTGGGGTCGGGGATGATGGGAGTAGTGATACATTGGATTGTCGCTCTGGGGTCGGGGGATGATGGGAGTAGTGATACATTGGATTGTCGCTCTGGGGTCGGGGGATGATGGGAGTAGTGATACATTGGATTGTTGCTCTGGGGTCGGGATGATGGGAGTTGTGATACATTGGATTGTCGCTCCGGGGTCGGGGATGATGGGAGTAGTGATACATTGGATTGTCGCTCTGGGGTCGGAGATAATGGGAGTAGTGATAGATTGGATTGTCGCTCCGGGGTCGGGGATGATGGGCGTAGTGATACATTGGATTGTCGCTCTGGGGTCGGGGATGATGGGAGTAGTGATACATTGGATTGTCGCTCTGGGGTCGGGGGATGATGAGAGTAGTGATACATTGCATTGTCGCTCTGGGGATGATGGGAGTAGTGATACATTGGATTGTCGCTCTGGGGTCGGGGATGATGGAGTAGTGATACATTGGATTGTCGCTCTGGGGTCGGGGATGATGAGAGTAGTGATACATTGGATTGTCGCTCTGGGGTCGGGGATGATGAGAGTAGTGATACATTGGATTGTCGCTCCGGGGTCGGGGATGATGGGAGTAGTGATACATTGGATTGTCGCTCCGGGGTCGGGGATGATGGGAGTAGTGATACATTGGATTGTTGCTCCGGGGTCGGGGATGATGGGAGTAGTGATACATTGGATTGTTGCTCTGGGGTCGGGGATGATGGGAGTAGTGATACATTGGATTGTCGCTCCGGGGTCGGGGATGATGAGAGTAGTGATACATTGGATTGTCGCTCTGGGGTCGGGGATGACGAGAGTAGTGATACATTGGATTGTCGCTCCGGGTCGGGGGATGATGGGAGTAGTGATACATTGGATTGTCGCTCCGGGGTCGGGGATGATGGGAGTAGTGATACATTGGATTGTCGCTCCGGGGTCGGGGATGATGAGAGTAGTGATACATTGGATTGTCGCTCCGGGGTCGGGGATGATGGGAGTAGTGATACATTGGATTGTCGCTCTGGGGTCGGGGATGATGGGAGTAGTGATACATTGGATTGTCGCTCTGGGGTCGGGGATGATGGGAGTAGTGATACATTGGATTGTCGCTCTGGGGTCGGGGATGATGGGAGTAGTGATACATTGGATTGTCGCTCCGGGGTCGGGGATGATGGGAGTAGTGATACATTGGATTGTTGCTCCGGGGTCGGGGATGATGGGAGTAGTGATACATTGGATTGTTGCTCTGGGGTCGGGGGATGATGGGAGTAGTGATACATTGGATTGTCGCTCCGGGGTCGGGGATGATGAGAGTAGTGATACATTGGATTGTCGCTCTGGGGTCGGGGATGATGAGAGTAGTGATACATTGGATTGTCGCTCCGGGGTCGGGGGATGATGGGAGTAGTGATACATTGGATTGTCGCTCCGGGGTCGGGGATGATGGGAGTAGTGATACATTGGATTGTCGCTCCGGGGTCGGGGATGATGAGAGTAGTGATACATTGGATTGTCGCTCCGGGGTCGGGGATGATGGGAGTAGTGATACATTGGATTGTCGCTCTGGGGTCGGGGATGATGAGAGTAGTGATACATTGGATTGTCGCTCCGGGGTCGGGGATGATGGGAGTAGTGATACATTGGATTGTCGCTCCGGGGTCGGGGATGATGAGAGTAGTGATACATTGGATTGTCGCTCCTGGGGTCGGGGATGATGGGAGTAGTGATACATTGGATTGTCACTCTGGGGTCGGGGGATGATGGGAGTAGTGATACATTGGATTGTCGCTCTGGGGGTCGGGGGATGATGGGAGTAGTGATACATTGGATT